>NW_009699347.1:170723-215990 GCF_000703405.1 Apaloderma vittatum | reverse complement strand
GAGGCAGCGGAGGAGGCTCCCGCACGGGGCTGGAAGTTTTTCACGCGGGTTCTTGAGGGCAAGGTGCCCCACATAGGCCTGGCCCCCCAGCTCCGTCCTGGCATCGCCCGGCGTGGGTGCCCTCCTTTCGTCCTCCCGCCAACGGAGGCCCTTTCTAATGGGCCAAGGGAGGCCGTGCACAAATCGCATGTTCCAAAATATTATAAATAAATGAAGGGCGGGAGGTGCCGTTCCTCGCAGTGCTGACACGTGGGCCAGCTCCTGCCCTCGGGCCCTTCGATGATGCCTCTTGTCACTCCCACCTCGAGTTCTAATTTCAAGAGATACCTTCTTTTAAAAACCACTAATCGTCCCTTCTGCTCTTACAGATCACATTCCTCCTTGGCATAAGAGTAAAACCCGATCTGCATTGCTCCTCAAGTGCACTTTTCGGGTTCATTTCTGGGTCTGCACAGGGGGCTGCTGCCATATGTCCTTGTGTTACAAGACGTCCAGTTCAGTGGAAATTTAAGTGCTCGATCCATACAGTGCCAGGGAGCCTGTGGCCTTTGAGAGGAATAGCTTTCTGTGTAAACACGGGTTATGGTTTCCAAAACCAACTACATGGTTTGGGTCCTAAACTTCATTTTCAAAGCTGGTTGAGGCTTCAAAACTCCCCAATACCTAGGAAGATGACTTCAAAAACAGGACTTAAGAACACTCTGATTTTTCAAGGCGTGAGTCAGTTGTCACCAGTCACACCAGGAAGTCAGGAGAACTGACATTTTAAATGAACCCTTTTTTGTCTTCCAGCACCCTTTTTGAGTCCCGTCTTCCAAAACATCATCTGGTACAGGTATTCTGGCATTCTTATATCTGAGTACCTTTAATAAATATGATGTTGAAAACTAATGTTGAGCAGAGTCTCCACCCAGGCTGATGAGGCTTTCGCAAGGCCAGCTGGTGCACATTGCCCCAGCAGAGCTGCAGACCACTGCCGGAAAGAAACTCGAGAAACCTGGCACACTGAGCTGTTGCCCTTTGCTCATCAGCTGCCAACAGCTCCCTCCCATGCTGAACTTTGGCTCACCACAGCTTTTCCAGCAGGTTTGGGCCATATCAACAGGTATCAAGAGTCCACTCTACCCCAGGGATGTGGTCTTCACCACTGATGGTCTGAGGCAGCATTATCAAACAATTAGCGAGGACAACGGTCTGGTGCTTGTAGCTGAGTGGTTTGAGCTTCAGTGAGATACTATCAGTCTGTCAGACATTGTGCACCACACCAGATACAAGTTAGAAGTTACCTGAGGTCTCAAATGCCAAGGTTTTTGCATGAGGTCATGAAAAACTGGCTCATCCATGTGAAGTTCTGCCAGTTCATAAGATGTTCATTTTGCATCCAGGGAAAACTGGTTCTTCCACCATTAGAAAAGAAACAAACAAAAAGCTCATTTTCTTGAAATCTCTTTAGACTACAAGTGTCATCTCCTTCCTAACATGTTTATTTAGGGACCTCTGCTATAAAAATGTTGAAGTTAGAAAGCTCTCTGTCTCTAGATGGGTAGACTTGCAGATTAGTTTGGTTAGCACAGCTGGACAGGTGTTTTGCTCTTGGTGGATGCTATGATGGGTTATAAACATAATGGATAATCTAGCAGACTTCAATAAGTGAAAACAGAGAGGTCTCTCTTAAAACACTTGGGCATGTAGAATTATGGCAGGGGAAGTCTTAAAGTTCCCTGGGGAAAAACAAACCAACAAACAAACCAACCAACAAAACCCCCAATGTTTTGAGGACATGCTGCTCCTTCCACTCAGCTTTTGCCTGTTCTACGTTGGGTGCTAAAGGCAGCAAATCTCTGAAAACTCATGTAACTCACCAAGTGTGTATCTAGAGACCCAAATAAACTTGAGCACAGGCTACCACTGTAACTAATATTCAAGCTGATGCTTTAAACTCTTGAATATATATGTAATATGTGCAAGTGCCATCACGTGTCTTGATCACATCGTAGACAACCCATTGGAAGCATTTGTCCAGGCTGAGGAAGCAGATATACTGCTTGTCTGTCACAAGGAAAACAGCTGCTAGAAAAATTTGGCTCTATTACTAATTATCTGAAACATCTGGTTTGTTAGTTTATTGCTGTAGAATACAACTATCAGTTAAATTTCTTTCCAGAAGAGACAGAATGCCTGGATTTTTTTCTCTTCTTTATGTGGTATACTGCACTTACTTCCTTTAGAAAAATTACTCCTGGTTTGCTCTGCTGAAAGAAGGAATGAGGGTCTTGCATCTCCACTCAAGTCCATCAGGAGAACTGAGTTTGCTTTCTGCCACCTTTCAACAAACCCCATTTCTGAGACATCTCAGCAGAGTGCTCCAGGGATGGACAAGTGACCTGTTTGAATATAATAGTTAATTATTGTTATACCCAAACAGTTTTTCTGGTCTGAATTGACCCAGACTTAGCTACAAATGTACGGAATACTAATGTTCTTGGATTATCACTAGCCTAGAACAAAAAGGGGCTTTATGGCTAGAACAGTCCGTTTTCTTCAGGGCTCAGTATTTTTGCCAACACAGTTCTCTGTGATTTCCCCAAACAAAGCAAGCATTAGCAACTTCCCCCCCTGCCCCCGTCAATAATTAGTATTAAATTTCTTGCAGACACCTTGTCACATTTTTATAAGCGCTTGAACATTCATAGCTGGGAGGCAACATGCTGCCATAGATCAGATTGGACAGAGCAATCTTTAACAAGTCACCTCCCCTGAGACAGTCTTATTACATCTTGTCTGCTGGATATCTCCTTGATAAGTTTGTGTGGGCTTGTGTCAACATTCCCCTTTGGGTAACCTCAGCAGCTGGAGTTTTCTTGATCTGTCACCATCCTAAACCAATTTTTGCTTTAGTTCATTTTTTTTCCTCCTGTTTGTGGTTAGTCTTACTGAAAATTAGCTGTGTGGTCATCTGTTTTGATACTAGGCAGGCTTAACTTTTTTTCATCTGTGTTTAGAATCAGCACCTATGGTGTTTGGGGTTTCTGGCTAGCACAGAAGAAGAACCAAGGAGGAGCTATGAAGGACGAGGACCTTTGTGAGGCACTCAGCTGATATCTTACATCTCAAGGGGCAAAAGTGCAAATTTAAAGGGAAAATATAAACTATCAGCAGTATTGGTAACAGGAGGAGGAGCTGGTGGAAACTGCTTCTGTGAAATGTGCCAAGGCAAGCAGCTGATCTGTATCGTGAGGCATCTCTACAATTGCTGTTGGAATTGTATTCCCAAACCTTCCGGACATATTTTACAGTCCAGGGAGCTAATGTGTTCTTCATCCAGTACAGCCTCACTGGAGAAGCAGTGAGTACCCAGTGTACCTATTCTTGCTGAGGATGCAGCAGAGAAAAACGAGGACAGGTGCTAAAAGAAGACAATGATCTCTCAGGAGACAGATCAGTCCTGTGGTGTTTATGAAGAAAAAACAACACAAACAGAGCTGCAACCATAACTATTACCTTCTCTCACCAGTACTGCTCTGGATATTTCCTACAGGGTGATTTTGCTCGCTTTTACACTGCTATAGGTCAGGACCAGCTGTTAGAGTCTGATACTCACCCAAGTGCCTGCATCCTCGCCTTTCCCCATGGCTATGGTTTTATGACAGGACTTTGTGCAGTGCAGGGTTAGGGTTTCTCTCCTGCTCTGTGGCCCTGGGTGCCAAGGTAGCTGCAAATCCCTGTTAATCTGCCGTAATTGCAAGAATGACTGAGGAACATCATCTCAAAATCCACCTTTGGGGCATGCTTGCCTCTGCCTGCCAGGTTGACACTTGTCCTGCCCCTTGATCTGGCAGAGCTGATGCCTTTACCTGGCTGCAAGGATGTCATCAAGCTGCATTAGGTGCCGGAAAGTAATGCTCCCGAGAGGTTTGTGTTCTGCTCCATTCTAAATCACACCAGTGAAGTTAAAAAATCAGGAACAGCTGTCTGAGATATCACTCTCAGACTAACCAGTTTGGGTTTCTTTCCAGGGCAGTGCAGCCATGTAGAGGCTGGTTTTCATTTGCTCTAAGCCATTTGGATGAAAGGAAAGTTCCTGTGCTGCCAAAATGGATTTGTGCATAACATAAATCATGTCCCCTCGGCACCAGATCTACACCTCTGGCTGGTCCTACTTGGTACATTTGTCTGAGGGAAGGCTTACGTATTAAGACGATGAGGAATAACTTCAGATTCGTTCAAAGAGCAAGGAAGAACACATAAATAAATAAGAAAGCCCAGGACTCTAGCCAAGAGGCTTTTCCTTGGGATGGGTTTGAAATTCTGTTTTGTGATTCTCTGGTGCAAAACCCTGTGGCTCAGCTGGTACAGGAGGGAGGTGACAGGAAAGGATTTTAATCATCTACCAGTGTAGACTGGTAGATGATTAAAAGACTAGAGATACAAGTATGCGTGTCAGCCAAAGGTGTACGGCAGTAAAGAAGACTGAGGTTGGGACAGCTTGTGGATGTATCAGCAGCTGTCATTTCCAAGGTACCATGACAGTTTTAATGCAGTTTCTTTCTAGAAACACTTCTGACTTGACTGCTTTGCTATTTTGAGTCCTATTGGAGACTTGGACTCATTAAAAAGGCATTTCCTTCAGACAAACTGATTAGATAGCTGTTCCTTCTCCCAGACGATGAAAGGCTGGAGAACACCACACTGAAGCTAAAAACTGCAGAAAATTAAGACACATCGGTTTAACAAGAGGTGCAGGTTCACCTTGAAATCTCCCACTATGAAAACAGTTTAAAAAAAGAGGAGACTCTTAAATGCAAAATTTGGATGACTTGCCTACAATCTACATGCATAAACCTGGCTCCTAACCTGTAATTATGGTTTTCCCAAATAAATGAGGCTCAGATCTCAAGGCAGCTGAGTAAACTCTAATGCCATTGACTCCATGAGACCAGAGGGCATGCAACGCTTACAGGAGAACTAAGCACCCAGCAGGATCATGGTCTAAATGGAAATCAGAATGACTTTTGAATTAAAGCAATGTGATTTAGCAAACACAGTATAATTGTGGAGTACCTGCAAATATTGACATCAGCCTAACGTCTCATTTAGTAGGAAAGTTAATTTGCAGAATCAGAAAATGAAAAGCAAATTACTGGACAATAGACTACCACTTTCCTGACTGTTAATCAGCATCTTATAAAGCAGTGGTTGTCCAAACTGTAAGTCAATATACAATAAAAAACTTTAATTTCTTTGTTGTAAAGATAAGACCTTGCAGCACTAATTCTAAAAGGTCATTTCATTTAATAAATAAAAAAAAAAACAACAAAAAAAAGAATTTAATCTGTATTTTACAAATTGATGTTCATTTGTAAAACAACCAAGATACCCATGGTAGGAACACCTTATGACAAATGTTCTGCTTTCCTGCCGCTGTCACACTCTGGAAAATGTTCTTGGCCAGACTAATCCATGCATGATGATGCAGCAGAAGGCAGTGTTCTCTGGAGCCGGTAAGAATTTGTCTTCCAGGTGGTGGGGTGGTACAAGAAATAAATGTGCCATCTTTTGTGTAGGAAGTCACTGGAAGCTCTCTTGTAATCAGAGTTGCTGGTGACACATGGACACTTCTGCCCAACTCAAAGCATTACTCTTAGTGGGTCAGCCCAAAGTTCATTCATGGGATTTGATTTTGACCCCTTACTTTGTTTTTTCTGTGTTTGGTTCTTTCTACATGCTTCCACCTCATAAACAGCTTCTTTTAACAGAAAAATGCAGCAAAACTTTTATATGAAGGTTTGTCAAGTGCTTTGAGCCAAGGGGGCTATAAGCACTTGATAAGCAAGTGGAGTTCCAGGCAGACACTGAACAGTTGTGTCTTGATGCTTCTTGCTAGATAGTAACTTGATGGACCCAATACTTGTAAATCAAACTGTTTCCTTAATAAAGAAATCGTTTACAGAGATACTCAATGGCATCTTGAAATCCAGCCACAGGTGCACAGACTGACTTCCCGTGGAGCCTTTTATTTACTGTCCGTGACTGTATTCTCTCTGGATCTTGCACTTCTGCATGAATGCTTTCCATCTACCATTCATGCTTGCTTTATTCAATGCAGTCATATTTTTTTTCCGATAGATATGTGCAGCATGTATCTGTCCCATGATACTAATTCCTGAGTTTAGTGAAATTACTGGTATATCTCTTTTCAGAATAGATTTTATTAACATCTCTGAGCTAGTAAAAACCTGGTTTAGGGCTTTGCTGGATTAGCTGGATCTTCCTAATGGAAGTGACTTTCTTGTGTGATTTTATGATGAATTTGTAGTACTAGAGTCTCTGTAACACACGTCGTAGTGGCAGAAGAAAGACCTGCCATATGCGACTGTGGAAGATATTACCTCTGTCAAGCGAAGGTAAAGGTGCTCAAGGGACAATTTGAAGCTAAATACTGAGCAGATGACAATTAAAATAATGTCCTCTGCTATCGGTGAAAGAATCAAGACAGTCAGCAAACACAACATAGGACCAGTACAGATAGAAAAGGAACAAATTGGATTGACAGTGTTGTGATATTGAGTGATACCTTCTCAAAACAAAACCAGCTCCTATAAAACAGCCTTTTAATGCCTCTTTTTACACCAGAACTGAATTCTCTCACCCCTTCAACTGATGCCTGATGCCAATTCAATTCAATACCACCTTCTTAACAGCAGCTAAGAGTAATGTTGGGTGTTACCTTATATACTTATGTAATTTCAGTTGAGCTAGCTTGCTGTAAAAGAACACCCTTTTGTCACCTTAGCTATACCAATGTGTCCAAGTACCATGAGGTCAGTCACAATCTTTTTTGACTGGACACACATCCCTGAGTTGAATAGTAATGTTTTGGGATCATATTAGTAAGCAACAACATGCTTCTCAGCAATATGAGCATATAGTGAGCATTTCTGCCAAAATTATATGTTTTTCTTCTGTCTTATATTCTGAGAGCCTGTAGTAACTGATTTTCAGCATTCTTGACAGCCTTTGCTCCTCAGAAAGCGTGCAAATAGACTAAGGAAAGCAAGTAGGAACCCCAAGAAATGAGTCAGTATTTTAACTTACTTGATTCTGGAGAACACTTGTTAACCCTTATTGGCTCAGCTTTTAGAATTAACAGGATCCCTAAATTACCCTAGGTCTCTGAAAGCATATGAAACTGAAATGGCTGTTGTGATAAATAATGCCCGAGTACATTAACTGGCATTTAAGGCAATGGTATAAATACTTAAATCAAATGTAGGGGGAGCTTTTTCTAAAGTCACCGCAGTAGACTGGCTGAAGACCTGGCTGCAGATTTCCCATGGATCTGTAAGGCAGCTGTATGCAAAGAGCACCTGAGTCTTGCTGCATCTTTTTCATCCTTAAGGTCTTAGTGGCAGGAACTTCACCTTATGAAAGATCCTCGCAGTGTTTGGTATGAAGGAGTCTAATATCTCTGAAGTAATGATAAAAATGCAGGACGGAGGAATGCAGAGGAGAGGGGGGTTGTTGACCTCGCTGGAACTCGGATAAGTCAGAGGAAGATAAAGAGAATTCACTCGCTCTTGGACTGACCTCCAGTATGAAAACAGGGCAACACAATGAAAGGTCAAAGAATAAAAACAAGTCATCTGATAGCACCTCAATAAGGCAGTGAGGAGTTGCTCTGCTCGACCTTGAAATAAGCAAGGCCATCAGGGAAAAAACTCCCAATTCACTGATTTACTGTAAGGCTAACAGAGTCCACATTTTTGATTGCTATAACAGAACAACTCTCCAGTGAACCACCCCCAGAAAAGGCAGGGTGTGGGAGAGGACATTTGTGAGCCTGTTATCTTGATGCTTCTCAAACATGTCCGTTTCTTAATTCTAGAACGTTTAATAAGCATGGAGAAAATGGAGCAAAATGAAGAGCAGCAATAAGGAGAGGAAAAGCCTGTCAGCTTCTTATCAGAGTTATGTTCCTGCTCCACTTTTCATTGCTATTTTAAAAAGAAAATAATTGGGTTACAGGAAATATCCTGACATCTCTTGCATTAATGCTTGCTGTTTAGGTAAAGTGACCCACAGGTGAGCAAGCGCTCCACAGTTATTTTTCACTGAGAACGAGCCAAAAGTTCTATCTCCTGCATTTTCAAAGTGTGGAGAGTTGTCCACAAGCCAAAAATCGCATTCTGCTAATGTTGACGGTACAGCAGTGAAGGTTTGGGTGTTAATCATTGTCTCACAGCAGCAAATAGCATGGCTAGTTCAAATGGATTAAAAGATAAATAATCTCTCACAACTCATTTAAATTTCCCTCTCTACCCCCCTAAATTAAGAAGCTGGTCCCAGTTTCTTATGCACCTGATGGTACATCAAGAAATGGAAATTACTCCCCACTAAAATTGTTCATTTGCCCAGAGGAGTCCATATGCACCTACTCAAGAAAGTTACAGGCAGCACCCAACCTAATGAAAGAAATACCTTTGAGACATTGTTTTCAGAGCTATTTCCCCAAACTCAGGGGACTTTGATGCCATAAAGCCAACACAACCAATATTGTCACCGCAAGGATGGTAACTACATCCCATTGCCTAACTCTAGCTCTCTCGTATTGTCCCTCAATCTAATTTCTTCTGGTCTGCCTGGGAGATCCGCGAGTAACAACAACCACTTGTAAATATCATCCAGTATCAACCTTTGCACCTATCCCTTAGCTTCTGACTTTCAAAGTCTTTTTTCTGAAAACATCCTATCAATTACCAAGAATACGTTTGGCCGCATAATTAGGATGAAAGACAGTTGTTCAGAAGGCAACTGTTATTTTTATATATCTATGGTAATATAACAGTCTCCTTGTAAATCAATCATAACTGTCTCCTCAGTGATTTATGACCAGTACGTGGAAGCTGAGAAATGGCTTTGAATGCAGATGTTGTTATAAATTATTTCCTTAGATTTTTGTCCTAAATGCAATCATTTACTATTATTAATAGGCTGTGCACATCACATTGAAGTAAAAGGGAGTACAACATCTGAAGACAACCAGTGTACTTATACAAAACTTCCTTGCATAACTTCCTCTATGTGGGCACGTATCATTAATCTTTTGACAAGGAGAAGGATCTTGATTCTTTCCTCTGTTAGCACCAAAGAGAAAATGCAGTTCTGGAACACAGCAGTGAAGCTTCTATCTGCTAAGGGGATGAGAAGCATAATCTTTAAAAATAAAATAAAATAAATAAATTGACTTTGTTAATAATCAACTTTGCTGACTTACATAAATTGCAGCAGTGATGAGCTGATCCTTCATGGACTGAAGATCCAGAAGTACTACTGTTCCAAGTAGGAAGACTGAGTCTCCCCTCTCCTCTCCATAAATATACACTTACCACCTGGACAACATGAGATGATAACGAGCATTCAGGAGGGTGATTTTCACTACGGATGTTCAGAGATATCTACATGCCTTTTCTTGATTAAGCTGAATAGCCTGTTGTTTCCTTGAGAGTATCTCATTACCACATCTGATCAAAGCATTTATATCGTATTTTCCTGTCTGTTGTTTTTAGTAAGAGAAATGCATTCTCCATAATAAATATGCATATTTTTGTGAAACACTGCTTTTTATGTAATATTTTACTAAAAGCAGTACATTTTGTTTATTTTCTATCAGAATTCTTCTTTCAGTAAGTAAAAACTACGATGAAGATTTTAATGCCTTTTATTTATCTTCTCCCCTGTGTTTATCTGGGAAATTCAATCCAAATGTAAAAACATGTCCATTTTAATTTGCAGAATGGAAACTGAGACATTGACATTTTTGTCAAATTGTTTTCTCTATCTCGACTAATTAGCCAGCTGTAAGAGCAGAATGTATCTTCCAGTCCCTTGTATGTTAGGAATTAGTCTAATACCACCGACATTGCCATGGTTTTCACATCCTGCTGAGCTTTTTGTGGGTTTAGTTTTCCTAATAGGAGCATGAGAGGGGCACATTTACATGCTTGCCCTGATTTATGGGTACATTTTATTTGTGGGGAGATTAAATTGTGGTGGGTTGGATTTGTTTGGGTTTCCTCGATGGCCTCTGATTAGTTTTAATGCAGGTAGCCCTCACAGTAAATCAAGTGTCTCAGCTGATCTACAACAAAGTGAGGCTGTGACTCATTACCTGGTAGACGAGCCTTTCCTCGTATGGAAGCTCATTAAACTGAGGGGATTATTTACAATGTTTGCAGGCACCCCAGCTGATGGTGTCATTTAGAAAACTCAAATGCTCCATATAGAATGTGAAATATTTGATAGTTCATAGACGACTCATTAAGATCTGAGCAAGTTCAAGACATGCTTTGCTGAGGAAAGCTCGTCTGAGTGATGAATGTGACCATCACTGGGCTCTGGGGATCTCCTGGAAGCACAAAGAATGTCCCTGCCTTTGCCTAAGGTTAACTTGCATAAGGTTTTCTTGGCAACCTAGTATCTCTGCAGTTCCGTAACCTGCAAAACATATGAAGAAAGGGCATTCCTAAAGATAAATCTGAGCTGCTAGACTCATTTTTTTGGAAGTCAGGCATGTGAATCCTGCAGAAACAACACAGGACAGACTTCAGGCTGGAGATGTCGTGAGCACTGCTGAAATAAAGTCCCTGAGCTTGTAAGGATGGCTAATACAAGCCTGAGGGCATGCAAGACTTAGATACTACCCAATGTTTGCAGAGCATCTGAACCCAGTCTGAATAAGGGATTTACAACAGCAATTTAGTTATTCTGTCATCTCTCTGTTATTTAGCATCTGCAGTATATTGCACTTTTTTTTTTCCAGTGTGCTTTGCTGTCCATGCTAACAAATTATCAGTGCTCAAAAACACTCCTTGGATCTTTTTGCGATAATGCCATTCTTAAAAACTCACAGCTGTACCATCACATTTACACGTCAGCAGCAAAACCAAAAACCAGATCCCTCTGCCTATCCACCACCAAGCTGGCCTGCCTCTCCTGAGCACCTGCACAGAAATGTCAAGAAGATCCTGGCCATTCTCTTGGCATTTTGTTGTCACTTGGACATCTAGTCCATCACTCAGATGGCAAAGCAATCTGAGACGAGGGCTGTACTAGTGTTTGCTGTTAAGTGGCTGGGACACAGGGGAGGCAGAGGGAGATATTAAATAATAATAATGATAATACTACATCTGATAGAGTTCAGTTCCGCTTTAGCACTAAATGGAAAGCTGAAAGCCTCCCTGTGGATCTCCTCCATCTCGAGCACCGATGGTTGTAATAGATGGCATCAGTTTTAAATTAATGACTTGCATGACAAATAATACTAATACACAGGTTTAGGAAATCTGCCCCCAACTGACATGTTTTGATTAGCTGCAATGATGACACTGCCACTGGTAATGTAACTCATAAAATGTATTGATGTGGTCCATTTTTTTTAGTTGGAGTAAGACAACGTAGATCTGTTAATGTGGTATGTGTCCTTTACCTCCAACTTTATAAGAATCTTTGAAATAAAACGTAATGAACAAAAGGACTTCTATGTTTTTAAAAACACCTGCAAACAGCAAAGGATTAGTAAAAAACCAAAAGAGGAATGAGGAAACACTGAAGATGAAAACCACTGATCCCTTTAAACACAGATGAAATGATTTGACAACGTACTGGAAAGGAATATTAAGCAGATACAAGCTATTAATTTTCACTGAGGGTCAGCCTGGGAGTTTGAGGAGCGGGTAAGGTTAAGGTTAACCCTTCACAGTGGGGAGGATCTCACCATAAATCACACCTTCTTACTCTTCTGGGAGATGTTGATACAGCTCATGTAGTAACTGGGAAATGTTTTGGACAGGTGATAATGTTTTTAGAGAGGAGAGACAGTTTGAAAGGTGGAAAGAAGTCAAAAATTACAAGGACAGCTAGCAAATGGCAAAATTAGAATGAAGAGATATTGATCCTTTTCATTTATTTTTTAAGGGAGGTGGTGAGGACATTGAGTGGTGACACCAGTCTGGAGGAAAAACACAATTTGTGCTATTAGGGCTCCTCATGGGAGCAGAGACCTTCCAGCTCATAGGTCAGCATCTAATATTGCAAACTCCCCCTGGGCTGAACTCTCCTGGCCATTTTTTATGTCTGCATCTTCCTAGAGTATTTGAGCATCTTCTGTATTGAGCTTTACACAAGGCTTCAGGATGCCACTGGCTCATCCCTTACTTTGAAGTACAAACTCTCTGCTCAGTATTTTGAAGGGGAAGAAGGATCCTGGGAAAAAGCTGTACAAGCTTTTGTGAGGAATTTTGGTGCCTCTGTTCTGAGCACTCTTTCACCTAAAACAGAGCATTTACCTCCTTTCAGCTGCCTATCTCAGGCAGCTTTTTGTCCTTGTCCTTAAAAAAATTTAAATGGTACAACAAATCGCTATATTCATCCACAGGGGACAGTAAATGCCACTCTGCTCATACCTTACTACTCCTTCAACGATCCCACTGCCTAGTGCTAGAAATACTGATGTGAATAGCTCTGTGTCAGCCTTTTCTATCATGATTAAGTCTATGCCAGTCATAAAGGTCACCAAGTGACAGACTACAGAGCACTGGTGCTCACTAGCCACTGTGACTAACACATTAAACATTGGATTGCAGCTCGGTCAAGTGACTAGTGTAGTGTGAGAAACAAAATCAATACTCACCCTGGTGAGAAATGTTGGAAATGAACATTCACCATTGGCCACATTCAGGCAGCTGAGAGTCTGGAGTGCCAAATTTTCATGTTCCTAACCTTAAAAAAATCACCCTGAAACTTAGCAGTGGTGGCAAGGCTGAGCACTTATTCCTGCAGATAATTCTTCAGGTTTGTCAAAATGTTCCATGTATGGAGCTGCAGTCTCCTCCTTGGAGGTCTTGAGCCATCCTGCCCCTGCCATGAGGGACCTGCTCTGCCTGGGCAGAAATAGCTGTGCTAGGGAAGATTCAGATTGCTTTGCCTGGAAAATGTACCCCCAGCAAAACTGTGGTAGCTCTTTCATGGGCATTGTATTTCTATCCCTCAGAAGAGAAATATTCCAAGTATAGATAGATGCATTTTTAATGACTTGCACATCACGTGGAACAAAAACCTTTATTCTTCCTGTACTTTCTCCCTTCCCAGTCTTCCCTGTTTTTGATATGTGCTCAGCAGCAAAACACACAAATCTATCCCTGGCAATTTCAATAATCTCTGTCAGTGTGATACCATGTTACCTCTTGTTGAATCAGAATTAAACATAGAGGTTTACAGAGGGCAGGTTGATGTCTGTCTCAGTATCTATCCTTCTCTATTTGGTCTTCAAAGACAGTTTGGTTTTTTTCTTTTACATTTTATTTTAGTTTCGAAGGTGCTCAGATGAGCAAACAAATAGGATTTCAGATTGATCTTATTATCTGTTTACAACAGGCTGATCTTGAGTTCAAAAGCACCGCTGTTTAAAAAAAAGCATTGAAGATGTAGTCATGAATACTGGAGTGTGTTTCATGTACACCCTTCTGGTCTTGAAAGCAAAGTGAAGAGCTGAAGCATTTAGCATGTGTGCTCCTTGAATATATATTTTCCAGGTCAGTCTTAAAGGCAGCCTCTTCCTTGCAAGAGTAACTCCGATACTGAAGCTTTAAGTCCAGACGTGTTCTTAAAACTTGGCCCTGTCTGAAAAATAATTAATAGTAAGAAATAGAATTTTCTTTGTGTAACCTTTCTATAGAAGAAGCTTCTAATTGGTACAGATATCAGTATAAAGAAGCACTCAGAAGGAGCATTGATTACAATTCACATTGGGACATCACTCACTAAAGGGCAATCACTTCTTCCATTAATTGCTTTAAAAACAAGATTTAAGGAAAGCTGCATATGAAATAATTATGGGACTGTAGCAATTCCTGTTGTAATCTATGGCAGTGTTTCCACTGACTTCAGGGAAATAAAGTTGTGCCCTCTCCTTTAACAGCAAAATTCAAAGCCAGAGATCGGATGGGCCCTTTTATTCTGCCTAGGTTTGGTTGTAAGGAAATTGGCTGCTGAAAAGGTGAGCATGGCAGAGAAGTGCCAAAACCACAGGTCTTGTTATTGGCTGCTGTACTGAAAACATATTCATTGCAAACACCTCAAAAAAAGCAAAAGAGAAAATTAGGTCTGGATATGTTTCATTTCTTCAGGCAATTTTTCTTCCTAGGTTACAAGAATCTACTCTTTTCAGTTGTTTAATAAAAAAAGTCACAGAGTGTAATTGTTAAAATGAGCACTGGGAAATGCAACAGCCTGACAAGAAATTACATGTCTTATTTATCTCAACCAAAGTTACTCCTCCAGGAGGTATGTGCTGGTATTGGGTTGGAGCTGCTCTGATGTTTGTCAGAGGTGCTTCCCCGAAGCAGTTTCCTCCCCGCTCTAAGCCCTAAAGGTAAATGCAAACCCAGGCCTGGACTAACCTCTGAGTCTTGGCAAAGACTTATTCCCTCTGCCTGTCCTTGCTATTAATGCTGAGGCAGAAATGAAGCAGGTCAGGCAGAACTGGCGATCTGTGGGTGGCCTCCTGACTGTAGGAAAAATTAAATCAAAGCTCAAGGAATAGTTATCCCTGGGGAAGAGGGCTGGTGCTTACAAGCTTGCTCTGTAGATGCTTGAAAAACTGCCCGAGCATGATGTATAATGCATAGTCCTAGAACAACAAGCTTTGGCTGAAATAGAGATGGAATGGATAAGACAAGAAGAAAATATGTTTTGGGGTACATTTATTTAATGGAAGTGGCAGTATAAAATCAGATCCTGATTAAGCAGATTGGAATTCTTCTGTGCAATGATTTAACAGCATGCTGATGTGCTGATAGCATTTGCTGTCAGCTTAGTTAATGCTGGTGCACCGTGCTCCAGTCCTACAAAAATTCACTGATTTTTGCAGAGAGCTATCTGAGGGCATCAAGGCTCTTCCAAGATGGATGGCTTCTTCTTTTGAAGACCCCAGCTACTATTTTGATCAGCACAGTGTAAAAAACCTGAAGAGAATTTTAATTAGATTTAAATTATTTCTTCAATTTTGCTGTCATTATGTATTTTGGGAGGAAAGGGAGCGAGCAAATAATGAACAATATTGCAATTATATCTTCAGAGGGTTTGGCTTATGTAGGGCAACTGGGCCAACAGATGGTGAATGCAGTTTGATGTACAAAAGTATGAAATAACTGATCTGGACAGAAGGATTAAAGTAGCGTGTGCGTATAAATTGAACGTGGATCACGAAAAGTATATTGGGCCATTATGGGAACTCACTGAAGCCTGAGCACAGATGCTCCAAGAGACAGCAAATCAAACTGCACTGGCATAGTAATAGAATCAAAGACAAAAGGTGAGAGTGCTATTGTTTTAGTCTTTTGTGAGTGGTACAGGCTTTGATCTGCTGGAAGGAAAGAGCTGCCTTGGGGGAGAAGCACTGAGGGGTCGGGTTGGGAGCAGAAAGTTCGCAGGGGCTGGGCTAATTTATACTAAACTACGGGATGATGTGGTGATTTTAGAGAAACACTTTTAAGGAAAGGCTCTGCCAGGGTATTGCATTTCTTATGCTAGTACTCAACAAGAGCATCTTATTAGTGTTGGCAAAGTGGGCCTGGATGAGGCAAAAAGGCCAGGCTGCCTCTTCCAAAGCATAATGCAAGTGCAGAGGAAGTAAAATGAGGACACGCACTTGAGAGTACTTAATGGGAAGCACCAAGTTTTTAGTTGATAATAGCCACTTAATCAAACACGTCTTATATAAAGTCCTTCTAATCCTAGCTCATCAGCAGAAGCAATGCATCACTGGGGTATTCCCAGGGCAGAAGCACAGTTTAGCTGACAACGAAGAATAAAAGATACCAGGAAATTTGGGCAGTGCTTCTAGCTGTGCTGCTCACTCCCTTAAGGTCATCCGTGCACCTGCACCGGTGCGTTGGAGGGCAGCCCCAAGGAAGAACAAGCTGAGCTGGTTCCCAGGGTGGGCTGGGACACGGCAAATGCTGCTGGGACTGCACCGCCCCAGGAGTGACACCTCCGCCTCTCGGCACTGCTCTGCACCGTGCCCTGCATTCTGTGCAGCAGGGTGATCCGCTCTGGATGTGAGCATGAGATGACCACCTCAACACAGTTTACCCTTTTATAATAAAAAAACAAAAGAGGAGAGGAGAGGAGAGGAGAGGAGAGGAGAGGAGAGGAGAGGAGAGGAGAGGAAAAAAATTAGCCTGCTTCAGATAGAGGAAGTTATGAGGAAGCTGGGTGGGATGGCAACACCCTCTCTCCTCAGTTTTAAGTGTGCCTGAGGTGTCCCTTTACCTATACATGGGGCTGCAGAGCTGCCAGCACAATATAGGCTCTGGGGATCTGTTGCTGTGGTCCAGTAAAAGGATTTATGGGGCTACCACTAGATAGGTCCAGTAAGGAATGACTGTGGAAGGATTCCTAGGAAGAAGGGTTAGGAAAAGGCTGTGGGATGTACAAGTTGCCGAGGAAGCTCACTGCAGCTATGTATAGGTTCAACAAACTATAAATTGAATACATACAGCAGAAAGCCATGACCAACTCTTCTGTCGAAACCCAGAAACACTTTTGTGTTCACTGTTAAGCTCTTCTAACAAAAGTGTGGTGCCATGGAGGCCCTGCTGATCTGAACTTTCTTGGCATTCCCTTCCTACCTGAGGAGGACAATAATGGGTGGCTGGCCTGGCCCAGCAAATATCACTCTTTTCCTTATTTCCTAGCTGGTTAAGTTACTTTTGGCTGGACATTTGGTGGGTGGAGGATTGCTTCAGTTCATTTCCCATCCATGACCGAGAAACCGAGTCATTACTCTTAGAACTCCGATTAGCAGAACTGACATAGAGGCGTGAGGAAGTTCTTGTTTGCTTTTTCATCCACTCACAGTCACACACTCCAAAACCAAATTAAACCCTCACCCTAGAAATGTGTCCTTTCGTGAGATGCACTTAAATTCTGCAAAGGTCCTTGGAGTGCTGAGGAGTCAAAACGGCATAGCCTGAAGGGCTGAAGCGCAGTAAAATCCTGACTTTTGGATTTAATGGCAGAATTAGAAAATAAGAGCATTGGAGAAAATCAGTTTAGTGCAAGTAAAAATGGATATTTCAGAAAAATAGTTTTCTTCAGCCTTGGATTATTTACCATTATAAACTTTTCTCTCTTTTAAAAAATCAGTTCTAGGTCAATTTTTCAGTGAAAATTCCAGTCTCAGCATGAAGAGGTAAATCTTTTCAGTTTGAAAACATACCGCTGCAACTGGCACATCTAAAGTGAGATATCTTGTTTTAAAACCGTGAACATGAAAGTTAGGACATAAAAACCTCTCACTTTTTCCAGCCTTCCCTGTTAGCCTAAGTCAGCTCAATTGCATTGTCTCAGGCCATAAGAATTTCTTTTTCAAGTGAAATTTTCTTGCTGACAATACTTCAGCGGGATCCTTCCCTGGAGCCACCAAATCCCTAGATTCCAATTCTGTTTTGCCTTCTTTTTCATCCCCTTCTTTGGAAATTTGGGGGCTGACAAACTGAACGGAGAAATTTGTTAACTTGTTTGACCATTTCTTGATCTTTCTCTTTCCCATTCTCTCATAGATGATCACTCACCCAGATCCCAGAACCTGCCACATCTGCAAGTAAGGAGTCAGACTGGAAGATAGGCCAGTAATACATAAGCCAGGAGTATGGGTAAAGTTATAGTAATTAAGGTGGAGTCCTGATGTGAAAGCAACCCTTTAGGGATAGGTTAGCGTTAGTTAGCTTTAAAAGAAATTGCAAGAGCGCACTCAGACCTTATTAGCAGATATTCCCTGGGCAGTGAATATGTAAAACATCTCAAGAGTTAAGCTGAAAAAAAAGAGCTTCAGTAAGGGCTACTTAGCTCATAGGAAGGACCAAGAAGGATTTCATTTAAATTTAATCTAGCAAGATTAAACCAACAGAGAAAACCTGTAACATGGGTGCCAAAGTGGGTAATGGAGGGAATTTGGATGGCATCTGCAAGGCAACAGGGAAAGGCCTAGACTCCACCAGACCAGAACCTGCAGCAGAGGAAAAGTGCTGATAATCGTTATATTGGACATGCAGTTTCTCCTGGCTCTTGCTTGACTTCTGTCCCTTCATCCTGAATTTGGGAGACAAAATAAAATGTGACTCTGCACCTCTGGGTAGTTCTCAATCCCATGTCTCCATCTGCTTATGGCGATCCTAGGATGGGCACAGGGGCAGCAAAGCCAGGCTAACATGCTGCAGCATCTGAATGAGGAGCTTGTCTCTCCTGCTTTTCCTGTGGGCACAGCTTCAGCTTCTCTGTTGTACAGTGTGGACACTCCTTTATTTATCTTTCTATGCCAAAAATGGCAAGGTCATCATTCTCAATGTAAGTCACACTCCATCACAGCAATGCTCTGTAACCCAGTCCTGGAGGGAAGGGCTGGCGCTGGGTGCTCTGTGGGTGAGTAATAACGCGTGTTCGTCCTGAAAATGGTGAGGCCAGGGGAGCAGGGGAGAAGGTATAATCTCAGCAGATGCTCAGGAAGGAGAGGAGAAGGATGTGCACTGCAGTAAACCAAAGCTAGCAAGAAGAGAATTAGCCCTGTAGCTGCATTCAAATGCATTCAAATCTGGAGTGGGGGCTGAGCAATTATCCTCTCCCAAATATCCAAACATGCTGCCCTTGAGCTCTTCACTTTGATTCACCGTGCCCTCAGCACTGCTTGCTGTCTTGTGTGTCACCCAGACAGACTTTTCTTCTGCCCCGAGCAGTACACGTATGCTGCATGTGTATCCCCCCTGTTCTGATGACCCCATTCAGAACAAGTAGCATTCCTGAAGTGTTCTACATTTTCATGGCATTTCATAAACATTAACTTAGGACAGCCTTCCAGCCAGTCTACGCTCTTTGACATAAATTTGTTTCAGTATGAAAGGTTGAAAGGAAAAGGTGTTGGTGCAACACTTTCACTAGCAGAAAGCCCAAACCAGCACGGAAAATCCAGATTGGGTGTAATGAGAGGTAAAGATCATCTTCACTCACACTATCAGTGCAAGAACTCAGGTTAATGTTTAAAGACACAAGCCACTGTTCCTCATGCAATGTTTCTAAGTCTCCATAGATAGTGTCTTGCAAAATGTGACCATTTAAACAAATGTAAATAAATAAATAAATAAATAAATATGCAGTATCAATAAAATGAAGTCTACACAGTCCTACACCCTGACCATACTCCTGATGTCAACCCAGAATCAGCATCTTTGTCTTCTAGAAGAAGCAAAATGTTTTTCAGATCTGTCACCTTTAGGAAACATATCATCCTTTCTTTCTTGTTGCTGTCTCATCTCTGAAGTACCTCTTGCTTGAATGACTCCAGTTTTGATGATTAACCAGCCCATTTTCAAAGATCTAGAAAATACCTTTCCCAAACAGGGAAGCATCTGGATATTAACTCCAGCAGCGTTTGAGATTACAGACTCATTACTGCTGTTTGTTAATCACCTTGGGAGACAGTGTCTGCAAACATACCTGTGCAAGGACTCTCCTCTGAGTTTACACAAGTGTTTATAGCTTCTTCTGTGCCTTCAGTGAAGAGCAAGGTTGGTATTCATCAATACATTAAATCTTCAGGCTTCATTTTGAAGATTTCTGCTGAAGCAGAACAAGGTATAACAAAAGCCTCACTCTCTGCTATATGTCCTCAAAGTGATCTTCGCTGGCAGGTTGGATGAATAGAAGGGGTGCAGCCATTTGTACTTTTAAATAAAGTCAAAAACAATAAACAGAAGGTTGGCTTTTTACAATGATGTGCTTAGTGGCTGAATTTTGTAGTGTTTTGAAGAGGTTTGAACTCTGGTCTGATCTATTGGTGTCTCTTTTCTGAGCATATTGCCTAGTGGTATCATAAAGATGAAGACCATGATTCAGAGTTGCCTTCAGCTGAAGTTTGACTTCTGATGAAATCTGGCAGAGTTTGACCCACAGTCACTCTCACCTAGGGGCAGGTCAGAGGCTGACATGTAGATATATGGATATACAGAGAGAATAATCTCAGGAACTTTCAGAGGCTCAGCAAGAAGCAAACAGTTAAAAAAAAAAAAAAAGCCAGCAAATGAATGGTAAATTCAGATAAATCAGAAGAAATGTATCCATAGGAGCCGTCTCAGGGAAAACCCACATAATTGGACGGGTATTCCTGCCTTTCTTTCACCCCTTATTGTTTTGCAGCCACAACCAGAAATGACCCTCTTCCCTTCCTCGGGCTGAATGCAATCTCCCACCATGTCAGCAGCTGGCACCTCCTCAGCACTCACAGAGACATTTAGGGCACTGCCAAGACTATTCTCATTGCCAGAGGAAGGATTATTATGCGCTGAATCAACGAAACCTGTGTCAAACTCAACTCTCCTTCCAGTATTCCGAGCTCTTTATTGCTGCATGTGTCTGAGGAAATGGGTACTATTTAGTGACAAATTCTGAGGCACAACCTATACACCATTGCTGCAGGTGTTGCACGCTCTGTGTTGGAGTCATCTACACGGGAACCTGAAATAGGTATTTGCACTTGTTGATGCATAAATTTTGAGCTGGTAAAGTATAGGAAAAAAACCCTCTCTGGAAATGAAGGAGCAGTCACAAAGGTTAAAAATCTTATAATAACATCATCTGGGCTTGAGTTATACAACAACTACAGTGTTAGAGCTGTGTGTGGAAATTTTTCAGGTGACCTCAGCAGAGAGAAGTTTGCCTAAGTTCCCTTTCCAGTAATGCTTTATCCAAACACATACTCACACACGCCACACAAATCCTGGCAGTTGGCCTCCTGAGCAGCAAGGACTGAGCACATGGCAGGCACCATGTGTGTGAAGTGTATTTCGCCCCAAGCTGCTTGAAATCCCAAAGATTTCCAGAGAATTGCAAATGTTACACTGTAGGTTGGCCATTCCCACCCTACACAGCAATCCGAGTTCTCCCTCTAACTTCTGGCAGTATTTTTAAACACGGCTGGAGCAGCCCATATCTATAAATACTCCTCTTCTGCGCCAATATTTGAGATTCCAGCTGATCACGTTCGGTCTGTTATACCACTGTTTTATTTATTATGTATCAATGCTTTTCAGTACCTATCTCATTTCTCACCCCTCTTGTCATTGCTAGGTGACTCTTGTAAGAAAACACTCGGACTATGGAGGTTTCCAGGAGAAATGTGTGTTTTTCCCAAACCAAGAGTCCCGTAGCTCACAGCCTGCAGTGCTTCCAGGATATGAAATAACACAGTCAGCAGGACAACATGTCAGTCACTAGCAGAAGCCAAAAATAGCACGTGTAAGGCCAAACTCAAAAGGCTAAAATGCTGCACTTAGAGCAGATGTTTAAAAGCTTGTTCACAAGCTGTAGGCTTATTAGCCAGTCTGGATCAACTGCTAAAGGCCTTTGGGAAGTATTAAAACTCTTGGCTTGGAAACTCACTTCTCCATTGGAGGCGCCGGACGTTAGTCATACTTAACAGTAAAAATAAAAGCAGTAACCTGGGCTGAAATGTGCTCAGAGATCTCCTGGACCTGGCGTCATTCCTGTTTTGGGCCAAGTGCTCATTAAGTGCAACAAGAGTTTGATCTCAGAAAGAACTAAGCAAGGATATTTGTGACTCAACAGAGTGTTGCCTTAAGGAGGATGGGGTAGAAGCAACTGCCTTAGGAATGGGCAAGTTCAGTAAGTAAGGAAGGATAACAGAAGGGAGGTTTTACAACTGTAAAAGGCAATACATTAAAAAACGTCTGAATAAAGAAGACCACAAGATTCCTGGTTGAACCACACCACAACTTTGGGGGTAGGACTCAGCATGCTGGCAATCCCAGCCTCATTTTACTTCTCGTCCGTCATCTATAGAAGCTCCAGATCCTGACATGTTTTACTTCAGTGAGAACAAGCGATATTGATGACTTCCCATTCCCCACACCCAGTATCTCAATAAAGTTCCCTGATGAGCAAATAATTTCCTACCCACCTCCACTGTTTCTGCTGTAGCTTTACTTTTGTATATTTTCTAGTTATAACAGTATGTCTTTTCCTTGTTACCATGGCAAGAAGGTGCCCTTATGTGTCATTCACAGGGAGAAACCAGAAGCCCTAATATTCCGTAATTTTATAGCCTAACGTGTGAAAACCTTAGCTGATTGGGCAGGAGAAAGCCAGCTTTCACCTGAGGTATGGATGTTTGGAACCTGTTTCCTCAGTCACTAAGTTTTTGGCAAGACAGCACCGCTTTTTTTGGGTTTTTTTCCCTCATCACAAGAAAAAAAAAACCATTGAAGCTTTTCCTAAGTGCCAGATTCTACAAGTAAGTAATTACTTCATTAGTCTCCATGCCCTCCTTCCCACACCTATCACGACCAGCACATTATAAAAAGGGTTAGTTGGACTCAACAGTGAATGAACAATTTAGCTGGGTAAAGAACAGAGAAGAAATAAATTGGGTAGGATGGTGAAGGAAAGCAAAAAAATAGTTTCTTTATATTCTCTTTTTTTTTTTAACAGAAGAGTCACATTTATTATTTTCCCTGGCCTTAGCTGAAGCCAGGTAAGTGCATAGATGCACCTGAGGGAAATCCCATGGTGGTGGTGCTTGCTCTTGGGCTTGTGAAGAACAAGGATTTTTAAAATTTTTTTTCCTGACAAAAGACAACTACTGTGGTATTACAAATTCCACCCAAAGATGTTAAATTGTTTTCTGACCTGTCTGGCCCAGCTATGTGAGAGCTCCACCAAGGGTAGATCACAGAAAGGAGGGTATCATGGAGCTATTTTCTTGCAAGAAAAGAGCAGGAGCTGCAAAATGATCATTGATGCATCTGGAAAGATCAGGTTAAGTGCTGGAAAAAAAGCCCACTGGGGAATTAATTTGTAGACCTTGCAGAAAGAAAGGAAATGAAATCTACCTAAATGAGCTATTCATACTTTTCCCCCTAACAGCAGTAAGCATGAAATACTGGATTGTGATGTAGTGGTGCACTGGTACCCCAGCAGTGTGTTAACTGGCTCATACGCACTGAAGCAAGACTGTAGGTAACAAGGAGGTTTCATTGAAGGCTGCTCTCAAAAGGAAGAGGCTTTAGTCAGCATTTACATTTTTCAGACACTCCCAGGAAGACACGAAGCTTGCTCAAGCTGGGAGGAATCTCCTGGGAAAGCTGGTGGTATGGGCAGGCCAGATCTGTCTGCTGGTGGTGCAGGTTCTTACAGCTGTCTGTGCATTTTACTCCTCCCAGCACATTGGCTCTGGTTCCCTGGCATCACCTGAGCTGCCTACATTGTTCTGTTTGGATTTGGCACCTGGGAAAAAATTCTTTCAGGAATGAGGAACCAGAAGTACAGTGCTGTGCAGCTCCTATCAGCCTAGGAGCGAGAAAGGAGGCTGGCAGAAAACCAAAGTTTGACCTATATAGAAAGATCCATCTGTCTAGAGCAATATTCCTATACTTCCTAGAGTCAGCTTCTTCACCTGTTGGTGTTCTGTCAGCTTTGCAAAAATTGTCTCTTTTTGCTGAATGTGTCTTTTTCTCTGCTGCTGGAGTGCCTTTCTCCCAAGATTGTTGCCCAAAACGTGATGCTAGGGAAGTCTCAACCTTCTGGACTTACCATTCTCATGTGGTTTTCAGCAGCATCCCAGGAATCCTTTGAGGCTGTCCTGCTCAGTCATTGCATTGCCTTGCTGGCTGATTTTTTCTTCTTTTTTTTTGTTCTTTCAGCTGCCTGCAATTCACATAAACCATTGTATTAATAAATCTACATCAAGCATAAGGAATATGGAGCAATAAATGACAAAGCAGCTCCACATCTTTCATACTATCATTGGCCTTTATGTCTTGCAGGAGAGGAATTTCCTCCACCTGCTTTCATCATGGTTGAACAATCTTCAGTATTGGATGCAGGGCAAAAGTTAAAGATCACGACACTGGAATCCTTTGTATGTAACATTATAAATGACTCTCCCACACATGGAACGAAACGTCAGAAGATGATATCAAATAAATGAAGATATCACCACAACTACTCACGTGGAGCATAATGTCGCAGACCTTCTCTCTATTATTTCAAAAGCACTCACATTTCAAAAGAGCAGGGATTTTTTTTCCTCCTCATCGTAGGGGAAACTGATGCCGTAGAGATGAAAACACAATTGTGGTGCACGCTGTGTGAGAAGCAGCCACTTGCTGCCTTGGAAACCTTGAAAAGACCATGTCTCTGATTCTTGTTTCTCTTTCTCTCACCCTCTAATTATGTAAGCCCCACTCATTTAGGTTCGGATTCAGCCTGTTTTTCTTCCTAGTATCCATTACACCATTCATCTGTTGCGATGTCAGAGTGACCTAGTGGGAGAAGAAAAAAAAAAAATCATAGATTAATGGAGGAAGCAGGATGTTTTTCCTGGATGAGCATAACTATAAGTGGGATACAATGCAAGAAATTATTCCTGTCAGTGGCGGTGCCAGCGTTATAGCAACAGCCACCTCTCCCATCCAGCCATCAGGGTGGCTGAACTGGTAATTTAGATGTAATTGGGCACCACTGATTCTATTTAATGGGACTCCTGATAAATAGCTCCCTTGCCTAATTGGTACAGTTACCATAGAAGGGACTCACCCAAAGTGTGAAGCAATAGAGGCACCTACCTCCCACTGAAATCAATTACACTGAAATCAATGAGAGTTAAATAGCTGAATTGCTTTAAAAATCTGGCCCTCGGTGCACCCCAGAGCTATAATTTATCAAAACACCAAATAAATGGCATGCCTGCTTGATTTCAATGGGTGTGATTGGTTTATGGAAGTTGCTACTGGAAAGCCCCCAGCTTTTCATACATGTCACCTCTTATTTTTCCCAAATCTGAGTCTGTTGATACAGAAGTGCGAAGCAAACATACTCGGGCTTAACTCAGCTTCAGGAAGGCTATCAGGCATGTGTCCGGCATATCTTTGGATTTTGGCTGTGATGGGGAAGGGGATATAGGGTTAAAAAGACCTCTGCTCTCAGCCCAGACTCCCACTGGTGTGAGTTTCTCTCAGGGCAATTAATTTGAAGCAAAATTCTGAGGTCTTTGCCCTATCCAAGCTCTCTGGAACATCGCTGGGCACAAAATCAGCAATGACCTTGAGGATGGAGCCTTTCCTGTATGCTGCAGTGTTGTGAAATCACCTGCAGACAAAACCAGGAGGCTACCATGAGTCCTTTATTATTCTAAAGGAAAGGATAATTCAATTAGGGCGTACCGGTGTTTTCTGGCATGACCTTATGGCTAAGCAGAGTACCTTACCTTTTTATTACTGTTGTAAAGTGCTTCATTGCTTTGCATTTTATTGTATTCTCAGCAGCACCAGACACTAAGCCTGAGTTGAGAAGAAATTAGAAATTCTGCTTCCTGCTGTGCAGGTTGGGGTGACAGTATGTTGGGTGGCCTTGAAGGATGACTGGTCAAATTTACCTTTGCTGCAGCAGCAGAGCCCTCAGATGTGCCTGAGAATCCCAGCACCTCTGGGATCACAGCAGGGTCATTTTTAGGCTCTGACGAATGAACTGAATTTCTTCATTTATGAGAGTGTTTTCATGATGCCTCATAACCTGTCAAACCAGATGTCAAGTGTCAGTCTTTTAAAGCATGACAAATACTTTCCATTCTGAGAGGGCTTCACGTTGCTGATTAGACTGCTGATGTGCCATCAAAGACATCACATTCTGGCATCCATACTTGATGACAATATGTAAACTCTTCAGTGATCTACATATTGGCATGGTGACTGACTTTGTTCTTTCGTGCCCAGAATAGCAGTATTTCCTCACCCCTCCGCTGAATGACATGTTTCTCACACATTTTTGTGGCGCCGCTTGGTCAAAAGTCTCGAAGGCGTGAAAGAAATGTAGCAACAAAAAGTTGCATCACTTGTTCCCAACATAACTCCTGTTGGCGCAGTTTATATTGTCCTTGTTAAACACGCCAGCGTGCGCTTGAGTTTGTCACGCCGCGTGGCACAGTCTGCTCACAGCTGTGCTGCCAAGGATAAGCAAGTCTCTTTCTCCTCTCGTGATACCCAAGTGTCTTCATGCAGCTGGTTTGATCCAGCCTTGAGCCAGCAGCAGGCACTAAGGAGACAGTGTGGCTGATACTCAAGACCTGCTCAAATGTGAGCTGAAGCCCTA
Source organism: Apaloderma vittatum (assembly GCF_000703405.1). Taxonomy (NCBI): domain Eukaryota; kingdom Metazoa; phylum Chordata; class Aves; order Trogoniformes; family Trogonidae; genus Apaloderma; species Apaloderma vittatum. The sequence goes on along the minus strand of NW_009699347.1, from coordinate 189,776 downwards.
CTTGCAGTGGATGCGTCCTACAGCCCCTGAAATCCGTATTGGGTGGACTGCAGCTAAAGAGGCAAGTAGAGCCTACTTGGATTTTTGGAAAAATCAGAACACTTCATTCCACATGAGGAGAGATGCAGGGCCTTGGAGAGAAGCCATGAGGTGCTTTTTTATACTTCATTCTCTTTGGAAATAGTACTTTGATTTCCTGCTTAAAATCTCCTCCCGAAATGCTCAGTTTCGTGTGACCGAGATGCAGCTGCCAGTGAGAGCTGAGCTCATGATTCAGGTGAGTTTATTTTCTCAAAGATGCCTGGAAAGGGCCCATTTTAAACATTGGTTGTATATGTTTGGACTCACATGCTTTTCTTTCTTTCCTTCTCCACCTGAAGTTTTTTCATGCTTCCCATGAGGCAGCAGGCATTCTCTTCAACATGATCTGATCTGCTACTCCACAAGCTAATCTAGGTCACACTGTTCGAATGACAGCAATTGAGAGGTATCCATCAATATCTTGCCTATTGATGCTATAACACATCCACAAAGTTCCTTCAGATCCTCCCCATCTGTACTCACAACAGGCTACTTCTCTCTCGTGTTTGTTTTTTTTTCTCCTAAACTGATGCATTTCTGACATTGGGAAACATCTTTGTGAATTTCTGTATTTCTTAGAATGACCTTGTTGGCATTTTGACCACAGCATGCGAAAGAACTTAAATGTTTGCAACCTAGTAAAAATGAATTTAATAAATATGTAAATTAATCTATGTTTATTTATAGCCTGGCAGAACTCAAAGACCCAGATTCCAGCCAAAAACTCTTATGTTATCTTTCATTTCAAGTGGCTTAACACATCAGAATCTCAAACATCAGGAAATGAACATGTATGAAAAGGATTTTTTTTTCTAAAAACCAATAAAATTACCCATAATTTCCTTCTATCCTCCAGTTTAAAAAAAAATAAAATATCTGTTTTTCCTTTATTTTTTCCTTACTTGTTTACAAGGCATTAAGCAACACACCCTTGATTCTCTGAGGTTACTCAGTGTAGAGAGGTTATCTCCATCCATCTCCATGGCAATTCACAGAGGCTCCATTCAGGTGGACACAGCGACTGACATGGTATCTTTGTTAATGGTGCTACCACAAGGGCCAATTTGGTTTTATTTAGTTAGTTATTACAAAGGATGCCTGGATCAGAGAATTACACCAAGAAGTGAAATCAAATAAGGTTAAAAAATGGGACAATAAGTCTCTAAATGCGTGCAACATGGAGCTTTCACATCCTGTTTATTTACTTTTTGTTTGTGGGTGGTGTTTCCTTCGTCCCCCATCAATCATGCCAGCTATCGATATTTTTTCTCTTAGACACTAACAGTATCTGACTGATTGACACTGTCTATTGACGGCCTCGGTTTTCAACCTTTTTGGATTTGCAGCACCCCTAAGCATTTCCCAGCTGAGGAATTTAAGCCAGATGACAAGGAGCATCAGTCAGAGTTACTCTTCACGGACCTCTCAGAAGTAAACTAGAAACCCCAGAATCCTTAGGTGGATGACCCTGATTCTATAGGACATTTACATAACACCAGGGACGTCTCAGGTGTCATCAGGCTGGATGAAACGGTCAATAAGAAACTTGGCAGAAAACGCAGAATGAGATTGTTCTGGGTGTTAGGAAGCCAGATTCATAGCTGGATCAATTTTCTGTCTCTGGGCTGAGATGGTTTCTGAGGGAGGCATTTGCTTACACAGGAGGACAGGTGTGATCCAAATATCATTTTCCCCCTGTGTGGGTGCATAAGGAGGAGTTAGAACAGTTTCTACAACCTCTCACAGTCATAGGAGACAACACAGGAGACCCTAGCTTAAACAAATTTTCTCAAATAAGTGTAAGAAAGCCACGTAGTCATGGGTAGAGGCTCAACATTTCTGCAATGTTCAAATTCCAGTCAGATTTGCTCCCTCTGCTAGACTGAGGAGCTTTTTCCCAGTCAAAACCTCAAAGCCAAAGTTTTGAGGAAGATTACATCCAACAATTTGATATGGGTTCTTCACAGTCAAGAAGTTTAAGGGCATATGGATCTATGAAGTTGTGTTGGTTTAATTTACAGCATGACCTAGATTTATCAAACTAATTATGGTTTCTGTGATGGTTTACATTTCCTTTGCTTCATTTAAGATTAAATTGCTAAGTAACTGACTTAGGCTGGAATATGATAAAACAATTTCAAAGTAGAAAAAATGTCTTGAGGTGGTAGGAACAAGCACTTCAGCTTATAGCTGGCTTAGTTACACTAGAGTAATTTCTGTGTAGACTAATCCTGGGAAGTTTAAAAACTGTTCCTTTCCTTTCTGGATATCACGTACCAGTGATGAAAGAGGAAAGTTGCCCTCTGCTCACGTTCCAAATATTCTCATGAGGCATTAATGAAGCATTTCATCCTACAATGCGACCACTGGGATTGCAGTTGCCTATATTTTATTTTAATTGTTCATTTTCCAGGGATCAATACCTAGTTCCTAGAAAAGGTGCAAAAAAAAATCCAGTAATGTAAGGCAGAGTATTACTGCCTACCTCGAGGACTGATACGTAGGTAATGAAACCTACTCAGCAGTGTGAGCCAATTTAAAGTTCTCCATGACATTGATCTCCCTTTTCAAGATGCAGAGCAGAAAGAAAAATCACATCGTGTAACATAAACTATCAAGACAGAAGAGGGTCCCAGTAACTTATCACCTACGTGTTTTGGACTCATTCAGTCATTTAACAACACAGCTTCTGCGGTGCTCTGGCAAGCGAGATCAAAAAGCCAGCACACAGGGCAATCGGAGAGGTCACACATATCTCGGAACCTGATGCGAGGATTTGTTGCCATCAACTCTGCTTGACTTTCTCCAGAAGAGACTCTGTGTTTAATACAAGCAGCAAGTGTACCAGACAAAAGATTTTTTTGGCAAGACTTTGTTTTGGTCAGTTCAGCATCCAGTTACCATTACTTGAGGACTTGGCATGAAAAAAGCTGCAGGAATTAAGCACTTTACGGTGCATTTGTTGCATTTTTTATGTATATTTTCTATGCTGCAGTAGTCTCTTTTTAATTAACTGGATATCTTGTAGTATAAGAAACTCCCATGGGAAATTTTTACCCATCTCAGGAGTGACAATGAGACACTATTAGAACAGAAATCAGAAAGTGCTGTGGGAAGAGCCATGATTTCCACGTGTCACTGCCGAATCCTGTCCCCAAATCAGGTTCAGGCCCCTAATCTGGCTCTGTGAACTTTCCAGTGTCATACGGCAAATTTGCTTTTTCCTTTCCTACTCTAAATCATCTGGAAGAGTTGTTCTCAGCTGCTACTTAAAACATAGTAGTACAGGCTGGAAACGTTCAGATGGACTTTTTTCCCCATCAGAAATATGCCAATTCAATGAAAGAGAAGCACCCCAATCTGCTGGAATCCACGTGCAAATCCACCAGGTACCCAAAAAAATGTTTCTTACCAGTCATGTTTAAACCCTGCCTAGTTTTCTGATGGCCTGGCAGCTCAGAAGGCCTTCTGGCAGCCCTGGTAATGCTTTGCTTGGCAGCAGCTCTATTTTAGAGTCGTTTTTATTACAAACTATGGCACATACTCCACAATGAGAATTTCAGCCTCTAAATTACAGTACTGCCCTGATGTGGCGGCTGTGTTTCAGTAACTCCCATAACATGATCCTTGTACTTGGGGTTGGTAAAATTCCTTGTAAAGATCTTCCCCAATCACTCAGAGATTTCAGAATCAGACACGTGATTTTCCTGCCTAATTTATTGTAATACTAATTGCTTGATTACAGCTGACTACGCTGGATACTGCTCCCCACGCTGGAAGACAGAAGAACTTGCAACGGGTGAAATGAAGCTGTGTGTTGAATTGAGCGGGCATCAAAATCCAGCAGAGAGATATGGTCTGCTCCTCTGTGCTGGAATGAGAAATAACCTGGGTATGATCACCTGAAATGAAATCTGTCCCCTGCATTTCTCGATAACAAACAAAATGGTTCTGTTGTCTGGGGTGTTGCAGAAGGTGACTGGGAAAGACTCAGAGCTTTGTTCCTGCCCAGCTGAGGTTGTGGCAACAACCTGTCATTCATAAGAGAGGTCAGAGAGAGCCTGAAATCTTAGTTTGAACCAAAGCAGGTTTCGAACAGAAGGGTGGATCTGTGAGGATCTGTGAATTGTGATCATGAGGGCATGTGGGTTTTGGTGGAGTCCAGGGTGTAAAAGCTAGAAGATCTAAGACAGGACTAGCAAGATCCTGCCCCCATCTTCTCCTTCAAAGAGAGGAGTCCCACCCTAGGTCAGTGCTCTGCATCATTTTCCCTCTCTATTTCTTCTAGCAAGATAAGATTTACTCCTGCTTCTCCACAGGGGCTATATGCAATATAGCATCTCTTGCAGACCCAGAGATGGTTTCTCATTTTTGCCTGTAGATGATTTTTGTCCCATTGTAATGGAAATCGCAAAGTGCTCGCGGGACTCCAGCAGCTGTCCAAGCCTGAGAGGAGAGCTGGCAACTTCCCCCTGACATTTCCAAAACCACTTGCTCTATTTTCACTGCTAAATGATGCTATGGACAGAAGGATCGAGGCCATTCTCCCTGTCAGTTCCAGGGACGGGTGTTTCAGGGAAAGGCAATTAATCTTTAGTGATTACAGGTTTTTTTTTCTAACCCAGAATTGGAAAGCAATTAAATTTGGGGAAGGGAGAGCAGGGTGACAGCATGGGTGACTGTGAGGAAGGTCCCAGTGCCTGGTGATGTTAAACTGGTGATGCTACATCATGTGTGAGTTTCAGTTACCAAAGCACTGTATTTTAATACACTGTAATTATGTTTCCATCTCAGTTTTTGTCCCTTTCATTTGTTGCTGCCATTAAATTTCAGGCATTATATGTTATGGTTGAGAAAGACTTGAGAAATCCATTAAAAGCTTCCACAAAGAGAGCAATTTTTCAGACAAATGTAGAAAGAAGAAACTGGTCCCCTCCAATGATTAATACCAGTAACGATTCATCAAGCCAGGTGCCAGGCTTTGCAGGAGGATAGGAGCATTAGTGCTGTGATGAGTAAGGTTTTCTAGCCCTAAACCTAGAAACTAAATACATCAGCAAACGCACGGGCAACAGCTAGCAGAAATACAACATTAGTTTTAGTCACTGTACTGTTAAAACATGTGTTTTCCCTGGCAGGCTGCAATTGCCAAGCCTTCATAAATCTTTCCATGGAGCCAGTGCTTTAAGCACCACTGCTTCCGCTTTAATCCTCTGGTTTGGTGTAATCTTTTGCCCTCAAGAGGATTCAGAAGACCCCACACCCAGACTGTCTCTGGCTGGTGTCAGTGAGAGTTTTGGAGAAAATCACCTGAGAGGTTTGGTCAGCCAGGTGTCTAACCAAGCCATGATAACTTATAGGTGTAGGTTAGGTACTGGTGGTGAATATTTAATCCACTGTTTGATATATAGTGCAGAGATCAGGAGTTTATTGCGGTCACACTTGAGCAGAGCTGGTTTTTTATTTGCACTGGGAGCTGGAGAACAGCACTGGCTCGATGATTCTGTGACCAACCCAGTGACCCTGCCCTCAGTACTCAAACAGAAACCCCGCTCCTTGAAACGTCACTTCTTGACTCTGTCTACTAAACTAAATTTTGTGCCTCATAAAGTGGTGTCCCAGATTTCCAGTGCGGCGAGGATCCGTTAGGTCAGAGCTCTGCGTATTTTGTCGTCGGAGCTGGAGAACGGGCTTTGTAACTACGGCTTGGATGAGTGATCTGTTTGATGAAGTGTTTTGAGTACATATGCTGTGGGGTTTTCCCCTTTCAGTCTCCTTCCCAGAAAAAGGACCCACAGGGAATGAAACACCTCTGGCAGGCTGCCAGCCTTTTCTCCTGAGCCTCCTGCTCTTATCCCATGTAAGCCCAGCTCTCCTTGAATTTACACTCGGGTAATTCCATTGAAACAAATAGGATTTTTACAGTGTGATCAAGAAGAAAACTTGTAATAGAAGTTTTTAAAGATATACTTACTTTGTGCTCTTTTTTTTTTTTCCCTGGCAAAAGATGTATTTGGAGCATTCTCCTTCCTTCTTGCTCTCTTTGAGTGTAGCTCTTGTGAAACTTTCAATTGTTGGAAGTGTCTGTATAAAAGACAGAAAGAGACAAGCTGAATGACAGACTTATTTTTTCTTAAAAGCTTTCTTCTGCAGAAGAGCTTGTAAGAAATGTAGAGAGAACACAGGAATTTAATGCTTCCTTTAGATACATGTAATTCTAAAGTTAAGGTATGGCCTTAAGGATGTCAGCCCCTAAAAGGAATGGCATTCCTATCAGAGTACCAAAGGGAGTATTAACTGTTCCCTGGTGATGGAGACCTAAGATACAGAGAAATGAAATGATATGCCCTTAGTCTCACACACGTGCACATATACACACACACAATCGTGGAGAGCTTTGATAACCAAGCCATGGATTAGTACATTGGCCACAGGCAAGCCTTTATTTCTGCTTACCCTGCTGCTAATAGGAATAAGGCAAAATAACAATTTCAACCCAGATGTCTTTGGGAAGCCAGTTTTGATGTTGAGCTAAACTGCTGTACTCGATCTCTAAATGCAAGGAAGGGTTTTGCCATCATGTTCATCCAAAACATCTCACCAGAAGATACCTTACACAGATAGTACGTCTACATTACAGCCCAGGAGGAACCAACACCTCCCAGCAGTTTCTGTTTTGTTGGTTATAATGACAGCGGTAGGAAATCCAGCTAGCTATTGTGTTCTGAATTCTGATACAGGACCCTGCATAGGATTGCTGAAGGCTGTAATGTGAAAATCACACTGTTATCAGAGCCTAAGATAGCTAAGCACAGTAGAAGGAAGAAAAAAGCAATTACTCATGAAGTAAAGGAGCAAGGACAGGGAAGTTGTGCACCCATATTCATTAGATAATTTCTCTTTTTTATTGTTAATTTTATTTCAGAGTTTAACAGCTCTTTAAGTGCACAATATTGACCATGTAATGGTTCATTTAATTTAGAATAAAATCTATAATTCACTGACATGTAACCAAGTCTCAGAGTTATCATCCTCCAGCAAAGTCAATCTTTCCTTGCTATCTGTGCTTGAGAGCTACAAACCACAGGTAATCATCAGCCTTCTTGATTGTTACTTTTAATGGAAAAAAGGAAGGGCTTAGGAAGATACTGCTTTCAGAAAAAGCAAACTACATCTCTTTCCTTAAAAAGCTGTGCCAGTGTCTTTTACTTCTGAAAATTAATCTGCCTTTAAAAAGCAAGATTTTATTTTTTTTAAATAGCTAAAGGTATTTCTTCATAGTCCAACCTCAACTTGGCATTGTGTTTAATAGATGAAGCTCAGTACAGAGTAGAAACAACTCATTTTTCATAGAAGTTTATCCTCTCTTCTGAGATGAAAGTATAGTGGGACATAGCTTTTGCAAGTGATCCATGTCAGGCTTTAACCTGACACTTCTCTCACTAAGAAAGTTTGCCTCTTGCTGTCTCCTTTGTTTTCTACCTGGTGCTCCCTTAGTTGTGTTCATGGAAGAACACAGAACCTTCATACTCCTCATTCTTCATCTGTGAAACTGTCTTTTTAAAAAGAGCGTTAAGAGCACATTAAGATTGTACAGTCAAGTGCTTCATTGGTGAGACATGCCCTGAGCTTGCCTAACCTATCTTAATTAAGTCCCCTTACAGATATGAATTTTGAATAAGTAAAATCCACATTTTCCAATCCTACAGGATCTGACCTGAGAGGGTTTTTATGAGGAAAAGCATTCAGCTACTTCACCATGAACATCACCTCTAATTCTGCCTGTAATGAGAGTATCATTGTTCTCCAGATAAAAAGCTGTGGTATCTTTGTGCAGCATTCGATATGAGCTATCATTACTGTGTAGACATACAGTGTTTTTACTGTACCACAATATGTTTCTTTTTCTATCATCTATAACACTTTCTTCAATATTTCACTGAATCTCCAGGGAAAGCCCCTTTTCGGGCCAAGATAAAGACTCTACGCCAGCAGAACAGCACTAATTGGGAGATGACAAATGTTTGCTGCTGGACCTCTGAAGATGGTTGTGATCCTGGACCTAGCTGTCTTCTGGGATGACCAATTTATTTAGGCTGACTCAGATAATTAAATGCATGAGTAAAACTCTCTTCATTCAACCTCAGGCAACTGCAGATCTCTGAACTTTTCTTACATTGTGTTATTAAAGGATTATCCATTTCCTTCGTTTGGGAAGCATGAAATTAAGTCAACTGAATATTTGGTCTTTTTCAAAGATCACAAAGGGATTCTATCCTTCAGAATAGGAGTAGGTTTTCCTTAACAAAGGTGGAAAATGCTCAGCCACACACAAGAGATACTGTATAAGCAAATCGAAGGGTCAAAGTAATGATCTAAAAAGACAGCCAGTGAGTCCATTGCCAGTGCTTTGGGCAGATTAGCTCTTGCTTTGAGGAGCACAGCCTGAACAGCTGCCTGTAACATCAGGGAAGAAGTCCCATGGTCATAAAACATAACCTCACTGCCTTTCTGTTTAGCAGCCCTCCTTCTACCCTAGAAACATATGCTGTCTCAAGTTTAAAGATGGACAAGGAAATAGCCTCAGTCCCAGCAAGAGCCTGTGAACACTGCAGGGATGGCATCCTCAGAGCTTTGTCCAGTCTGCACAGGGTCCCAGCCCAAAGATCTTTCCTCAGCGAAGAGGAGAAATATTCCTCCCTCAATCTCTCTCCAAAACTCTAGTGAGCACACCAGCATGCTTGTGTAGTTTGGATACATGTCTTTGACAAGAGCTACTCAAACACTCAGTTCTTTACAAGGCATCACATAAATTTTGCCCATTAATTTGCAGCAAACACTGAAGAGAGTGGCTGAGGGGAGCTGCCCATGTCTACTGCCAACCCACTAGCAGCTCACTGCCCTGCAAGATCCCTGTTATCACACTCCCCACCAGCCACGTATGCACCAGAGATCTTCCTCAGACATTACTGGGTGAACTTCAGAAAATGAAGATGCTTGAGAAGACCCTGTAAAGAGCTCGTAGGAATAAAAGAAGGGAACTCAGCTCTTCAAATAAAATAGCCTCCTAAGGGAATAATATTGTTCATTAATTTATTTCAGGTTGAACCTTTATACAAGTTTATGCACTTATTTTGCCTCACAGAATCATTTCAAGCATCATCAGTTCTCATCTAACAGGAAACACAATTCCACCAGGGGCTGGAAAGCCCCTCCCAGCTAGACCAAATTCACAAACCATAACTGTTCTTACACTGCGCTCTCCACCCACATCCAGTACCTTCTGCTAGTCATCAGCTCCTGATCCTCTTCTGTTTACACATAGTGTGCAGATTTCTTCTCTAGAGGTACCAGAGCATCCATGGACAGCAGGTACCAGGCTGTGCCTTGAAGGTCAGGTCTAAGGGACCAGCCTGGGTCCCTGCAGATGCTGCAAGGGATTGGCAGCAGTGAGGGTTTGAGCTTCCCAGCCTGAAGGTACCTCATCTGAAACTCCCCTGTGTCCATTCACTGTGAGCATCCTGCAGACTCACTCGCTTCCTGGTGACAAGCGAAAACTGGTGAAAGCAACGCTCAGGTCCTGAGAGCTGCAACCATGCCTCTCCCTGTGAAAGTCGCTGCCTAGTTCTTACAATCAGGTGGACTTCAATGTCCTGACACATCCCTTTGAGCAGAGAAAAACGCTTAATTCACAAAACCCCTACATCAGCATTTTGAGAACATTTTCCAATAAAATAAATCCAAAAAAATAGAGAGAAATTTCCAACTGATAAAATTGGCCCAGCCTGTCAGTGCTGCTGCCCTAAAACAATCAGTCATACCTGGAAGCTAAGCTCCCATGAACGGCAATTGCATCTTCCTGCGAGTAATGCTGTTTGTCGTTGCAGTATGCCTTTAAGGTACCTCCGGCCCCAGCATGGCTAGTTTAACATAATGTCTCCTAATAGTAAATAGGAATTTTAGCTGCAGTCAAAAAGTCCTGACAGTGTTGCTTTCATCTTGTACAATCTCCACTAAGGATATAAGCAGAAAAATATCATGAACACAAATCAGCTGGCTTACATTGTCACTAAGAACTCTGAAAAGACACTACCACTCTCTGATGACTCCATCATTAAATCCAGCTACCCTGGAGCATGATTAGTGCAAACACAGACAAGACAACATTGAGGATAACTAAATGAACTAGCAATATCTAGTCTTTGAGTAATTCTGAGTCATCACTGGTTATTGTGTGCACAATCAAGGAAGGAAACAAGCAAAGCCAAGTTGATTTATGTTCCAGATGCAACATACTCTGCTAAATTCAGGCCAGTGTGACTACATTGTCCTCAGAACTGACTACAATGGTTCTACATGAAGGAAGAATTTGGACTAGTGTCTGTTGAGAAATTAGTGCTTGCCAAAAGGAAACAAGATAAAAAATGGGAAAGACGCTATTTAGATTCTCTTCATGATGTGACGTTTTCTAAGTTCCCTTGGAAACAGTTTGGTGTTTGACATCTGATGCTTTCTAAATACATCGCTGTGTTTGCAGCGTTTTGAGAGAAAACCTGTAGTCATCACGACCTCTTTCATGTACCACAATGAGATCTGACTGTAGCAATAAATCATAACTCATCCTATTCTATTCTCATTGATTTTGGTGGAATAGCAGCTTTTCCCAAAGGAATAAAGCCACGTGAATAGCATGTTAGTTTCCCATCACCTCTTTCTCAATTGATTACTACTTTGCTTTCTCCTTTAATGACTGGTCAGAGAAGGTAATTCAGTAAATAATTCTAGTGAAGGATTCATGCTCTTCTTGTTACATGTGAGAAAACTATTTGTATTTCATATACAAAGAGATTAACATGGATTAAATAGGTAGGCAACATGATACTGGCTTTGTCTCCTGATAGGCTGAGAATAATGCATAGTTTTTGATTTTCACATATAAATAGTTCCAGCTGTGTCAAAATTTACTCTCTGGGAGGCTCAACATGTGTAGAGCTCCAGGGGCATAAACCACAAAACAACATAGCTTCTCCTCATACTAACTTTTTCTGTGTCCCTCTAGTTTAACCCTGCCATCTATGTCATAGGTCTGTACCCTCAGATATTCCAGGGAACTGTTTGGGAAATATCAGGGTGAAATAACAGAATTTTCATTCTGCAATAATCTTCACAGCAGCGAGGAGCAATGCAGCTGGATGAGCTAAAAGTGATAGCTGCCACAATGAACTAACTTTAATTTCCTCTACAAATTATTTTTTTCAGTTTACTGGACTTAATGCTCTGGGAAAGATGGATTATTGGAAAACAGGCTTCAGCAACCATTTGATTAGGTTTCTGTTTAAGGAGGGATATTCTTTGGGAAATGGAGTCTCACTCTTAGTTAGAGACTGCAATACAAGTTTAACAGCTGAGGAGTGGTTTAGGTAAAATTTCAACTAAACAGCTGCTAGTGATATAACGATTTGTACCTCTAAAATCCCTGATTTTAGAGGAATAATTGCCACATCCAGCTTAGACTTAAAAATAGAGAAAATCAGACTCGTAAGCCATAGCAAAGGAAATGTCATTTTGGGTTTGCTACTGGGAAATAGCAAGGAGGAAACATGTTGTCCTTTGGCTGTAAGTAGGATCTTGATACCTAAATCAGAAGCACTTCAAACACTGGCATGAAGAAGCAGCGACAGCACCAGTTCTGTGCAAATCTACATCTCCTCGGTGGGGAAGGGTGGAGGAGGTATCTGGTACTTCTCTCTCTCCCATTTCCTACAGCCTGTTCTCTGCTGGTTAAGATAAGAGACTTTTAATTCAAATGAAAGTGAAGCTTCAAGAGGTGAACACAGCATCTTGGCTTATTAATTGTCACCCAAGATCTGCATCATGAGAAAGTCTTCATCAGGATGCAATCTGTCTCACAGAGCCTATGATTCACCAGGGACTAAACTGACATGAGAAGTATCCTAAAACTATCCCATTTCACTCTGGTGTTAAGCAGAAGGTGAGAGGTTAAGAGGAACATTTTCAAAGCAGAGCAGAAGATCTAGTGGCAGAACTCCTGTTGATATTAAATCTCAGACATTGCTTTCAAAATTTACCACCTAAGTGCTACCTTAAATCTATAATACAGTAATGGTATTAAACAAGATAGGGACATTAAAGCACTGGCTTAAATCTTGGATTGCCATAATGCTGTTACATAGGACGATAGCAATTCTAGTGCTTGGTCTTGATTAATTATCTGAGGGGGTACGCTGGACTGACCTGTAACCTCATAGGCAAGTTGCTTATCAAAAGGCTATGCTCTTCTCCTTCTGAAATACATCTTAAATACTCCGTCGGCTCCATCTGAATAGAAAAAGGGTGCATCACTGTGGTCACCTGCAGGTGAGTATCATCCCAGGACAGCCCACAGGCTTTCCTCTACTGCTCGCCATGCCAGGAACTTGCTTTTACCCACAGGTGTTGCAAGGCAAAAGGCATTCCCTTCTCACCAAGCAATGCTCTGTATTCTTAAATAGCATCTATTTTGTAGTGAGGAGCAAACACCCACTCTACCAGTTTTTACAAGAGAGAATGACAGTCAGGAGATGCCTTACTGAACAGTCCCAAGCACCTGCTTTTGTTTTGTCTTTTACTGATGCTTCTCCAACAGTAAATTCTTCTACTTTATGATGGAGAGATGAAGGATATCAAGGAGAGAGGTGAGAAAGATCAGCATAAAGGCGCTCCCCAAGATTGTGGGCAATTCTGCTTGTAGCAGCCGGAAAGCTGGTCATTGAAAGAAAAAAGGATCAGTGGCAAGCTCACCTGACTGCATGTTATCTCCTCCATGGTTTGGCTCCTGTTAGTCTTCTGCCTGCCACAGAGCAAGAAAGCTTCTGGGAGCTTGCTGAGCATGTAGCATTTTGGTGTTCCATTAAAAAAAGAAAGCGTTTTTCCCATGTTCAGAAGTGCTGAAATCTCTGTCAGCTGATGGAGTCTCCCAGAAGGTAATTTGACCCAAAGGAGGTTTGTAAGCATTCCAGTGCCAAAGAGAGCAAAAGCTGCTGGACCACAGGGATTACCCAAAACTGTTTCTGGCATCTCTAGATTCTCCTAGATGTTGGAGATCTGAAAGGAGAAGGAGACCATTCTCATGTTCAACTCACAATGCTGGACAAGCACTTCTTTTTTTTTTTTTTCCTTCTATTTTCATTCTTCCTTCTCTCCTTCAGTGAAGTTTCCTTGCGAGAAGGCAGCAATATTCTTAGATGTTCTTTTAAAAAAGTATAGCAGAGCTGTTAAAAGGTTTCGACTATTTAGAAAAAGTTGGGGCTTTTTTTCTCTGAGAAACGCAGTTAAGAATTGTTTGAAGCTTCTGAGAAGCTTAATGAACCAGGGCTATGCCTGTAGCTTTTTCACATTTGAAAACTTTTGTTGCTAATTAACTTCATTAATAGTACTTAGAGGCACATTGGCCAATATTTACCGAGTGCTGGAATTACTGCAAAGTGCCAATGGACCCAGTGGCTCAGCAAACGGATTCCCTACAGAAAACTCTACCGGAGTTGAACTCGCGGTGGTTAGATTGTTTCTCCTTTGTGAAAAACTGAAAGCCTCATTGATGCTGTTGTTTAAAAAACCACAATGATGCTAAATGAATAGAAGGAACTTCCTAATCCTGCTGTGGCTGTTATTGATAGCTGTGTTCCCACAACGAATTCACAGCGTACACAGAGATCTCGCTGCAGGATCACAGCCTCGAGCTGAACACGGCTGCATGACAGCAATCCTGACTCCACATAGACATTTCAGTGCACAAAGGAAGTTAAAATCAGAATAATTTAGGTTGGAAAAGACCTTTAAGATCATGGAGTCCAACTGTTCACCTAGCAATGTCAGGTCTACCACTAACCTATATCCCTAAGCACCATGTCTAACTTCTTTTAAATGCCTCCAGGGATGGTGACTCAACCACTTCCCTGGGCAGCCTGTTCCAATGCTTAACAACCCTTCCAGTGATGAAACTTTCTCTAGTATCCAATCTAAGCCATCTGTTCCCGAATAAGCCCAGGGATAGTGATGTGCTTCGCTACTCTGAGGGACATCACTGGGGAGGCTGGCACAACTCCTAACGCCCAGCCTGTTTTGGTCTGCCTAGACGACTTTAGCATCAGCACGGCAAAATGCTTGATATCTTGGCATCCGCTGGGTAGTCACTGAGTGCACAGTGGGATGGTGGTTTTTAATGAGATCACCCTACAAAATAAATGCTGCTTCCCTGATCCCAAAAGAGGGATTTGCAACAGACTCATCTTTCTGTTAGAGCAACCTCCTCTGGAAATTGCAGAGAGGTTTCTTGGGCACAACTGGCTGAAGTTCAGTATGAAGTCCAGCTAATTGGACATCACTGCAGCAACTAATTAGTCTCCTGTAAAACTGCAGAACTGTATCATCATTACAAGAAAAGTAGCTGGAAGTATTTCTCCCAAGGATTTTCACACATTTCTCTCTATTATTCTTTATTTTCCTAGTTTGTTGGTCATCTTTTACCTCTTTCTTAACCTCTCTTATTTACAGTACATCCTTCAGGGGACACTGTTGAGCTATCCACTATAAATCAAAAATACATACATCTAGGTTGGTATGTATATAAAAATAGTCTCTTTGACTTACATTTCTAGTCAGTACGTCCAGATTACTGTGTTCTACTGAGCAGAAAAGTGTTTCAACCATGTTTTCTTTTAATACCACAAGAGCATTTCTATTGGTGTGATGGTTCTGAGATGCTTCTCTCTAGCCCTTTTGGCTTTTACTCCACTGGTAGGATTTCAGTATGTTCTGGAAGCTGCTGGGAAAAAAAATTTGCTGAAGTCCCCTGGGAGAACAATGCTCTTCTGGTTTTGCTGCAGCTCTTCTCTCTTTTTTGAAAGGAGAGTCCAAATCACAAGGGATTGCTGAGAGGGTGAGGGCATCTAGAAAAGGAGGAACAGCTTAGTAGGCAATGGCTGCAGAAGTAAGGAGGTTTGTTAAAACTTTCTTATCTCTATGCTGTTATCCACAATGCCAAATCCTCTTTGGTCTTGTATAAAAAGAGATAGCTCAGGTATTCATCCCCTGGTATATTATATCATGGCTGGATGAATTTCTCTTAAGAATTATAATTTTTCCTCTTCTATTGCCCATGAGAGTGAGACGTGGGAGAGAGCCAGAAAGACAGAGAAAAACATCCTTTGGGATGCCATGGCTCTGGAGCATTGCTGAGGGTCCCTGGGCACTGTGTATGCTGATGTGGAGGAGGCCTGGCTCAGCCTCTCAATCTCACATGTCTTTAGCAGATGATAGTTTTCACGTGCCTGCAAGGCCATGCTTTTACATTGCCTGAGGTTCCTTAAGACCCGGCTGCTTGTCACTGCCGTTGGGATTGTATTCCACTTCTTCGTGAAAAACAGAATAGGCCTGTCAACAAATGGAAGATCAGATCCCTGGAGAGCAACGCTCCTCCAAGTTTTGCATGGGGTATAAACACTCCTTTTTAATTTGTTTATTCTGAAAAAAAAATTGAAGGGTTTTTAGATTATTTTTCTTTTTCTTCGTGTGAGAGCCTACAGAAGAAGAAAGAGTCTGTTACTTTTAATTAATAACTTAAAAGTCAGGATTCATACAAGTACTTTCTTGGGTGAGGAGGGAAAGATCAGTATTAAATAGGATTTTAAATAATTCAGGAGGTATGTGGAAGCAAGACAGGAACTTAGGAAATGACAGTGTCTTAATGTAATATGTCAAAATGACTGAAAAAGAGCCCTTATTCAAAAACCAAGAGGAGAAACCCTTGAGCTGCCATCCCAGGGGCCAGTTCTACTCCTGCCTAGTTATCATCAGCCAAACTCCCAGAAAGTGATTGTACAATACTCTGTACAAGGCACCTAATTTCTCTTTGTGTCACTGACTTCAGTAGTCCAGTTCTGCTGCTGACTCCGCTCCAAGCAGGATTTGACCACTGCTGTCGATAAAAAAAATGAAAAAGAGATGAGTTGCTGAAATTACAAGGGCTGGAAGAGGTGCTTGATGCAAACAAGAGCAAGACGTTTGGTGTACTCCTATGGCATTTCCATCACTGTCCAACCTCTGTGGGCTGTGAACACGTCTAAGGCTTTGGAATGGTTTAGCCATCTCTAAAGGGCTGTAAGGGTTTTATCCACTTCAGCTCTCTAAGCCTTTAGTGCCAAATCCTGGTCCCTTGTAAGTCTCCAAAAAAATTGCCAGTGGTTTCAATGAGTGCAGGATCGGGTCCCTGGAGCACTTTAAGTAATTTCAACCACCCTAAATCCTTGAAGCAGCTTAAGTGATAAGCTACTTGTTCCAGAGTTTTCAGTTTGCAGACCCAGCTTGTAAAACACTCCGGCCAGCTCATTGTTGACTGTGAGCACACTCAGATGCATCTGCTTTAAACCACAGAGCTAACGTGATGAGCCTCTGTCATCAAACTCTCAAAGTGCTTTCATTCTAAAGAAAGTAGCATGTTTGGGTTTTTTTAAATGTAGAGTATCAATTTCCAGCAGCTACCAGATGAGATGCTGTTCCTCAAGCTCAGGCAGGAGAGATGGTGCCAAAGGCTCTGGCTTCAGACCCTGCTGGTGATGCCACTTGTTGCAGCATTTCAAACCAGCCTTTTTGCCACCAGAAGCACCAGAAACTCTTTTGAATCTGCTTTTGAATGACAATCAGAAAATAAAATACCTGCAAAATATTTCGTAAACATCCTTCTGTAAAAAAATCCTTTTGCATCTGTAAAGGATCCTGTGCCTCTCTAACCAAGGGACCTGGAAGTTTCCAAGTGAATAATGCCCTGCCAAGCTCCCCTGGCTTTTGCCAATAGCACTGGTGTAGAAGATGAGGGAGGGAGACTTTCTCTTCCAGTGCAGTTCCCTCTTTGTCAGAATGAGGCCTCGCTGGTAGGAGGGAGGTTGAGAGGTGAAGCTGTCATCACCACCAATCAACTGGGACTGCATTTTCCAGGATTTCTTCATTGTTCTTGATAACACCAAACTCTGATGGAAAAGAATGACAAAATCATAACGGCTCCAATGTCTTCCCAGCAGGAAACTGAGTCTGTGGCAAGGAGCTCCTCTGTTTTCCATGTGAATGGTTGCACTTGCAACATCTCCTCCGTTTTATAGGTTAGGAAGGAAAACAGGATCCTCCGGAGAGTCCTCATGGTTCATGGGGAGTTATCAGCCTCTGTTATTAATGTTTATCTGACTGAGCATCCTCACTTCTGAACAAAATGTGACATCAAGTGCATGGTGGAAAAGCCCAATGTCTGAGTGGCCGGTGGGAGATGAGTACCTGTCAGTCCATGGGCAGTGGCAACATCTGCAAGTCAATGATTTTCACATTGTGAGGAGAGGTCCTGCTTCTCCCAACCTGAATTCAACATGATGTGACTTGTCTATCTCTTTGTGTCAGAGGTTTTAAGAGAGCAGCAGCTCTTCCTGATTGTCCACGAAACAGCCAGAGAAGGAGGGAGAGAGCGACAGATGCTCTCTAGCAACGGAAACAAAGCCACAAACCTGTCTGAAAGCTGACGATAAACTTCAGTGCCTGCAGGTTAGAGAGAGGTGAGAATGAGAAGCGTTGCCCTTTTCTTCAAGCGCTGGGAAAGAAAGGGGTCAGGCACTGCAGGGACAAAAGCATATTTCAGTCTGCAGGGGTTCCAGCCACTTTGAAAGTCCTAGCAGATGACCAAGGGGCATTTGGGCAGGACTGCTGCAAACAGATAAGCGTCTTTAAAGAGAAGGGGATGGAGAGAAGCCAGACAAAAATTTCCTCTGCTTTCCCATCCTTTCATTTTCATGAGAACACCTGTTTCATGCTTGTCTTTTCATCTATTTTTGCACATCTGCAAATCAAGGCAATTACAACCAGGCCTAGTCAAGAGGGTATTTTAGGGAACTTATTAAGTCTTGCTGAAATCACAGCAGTTTGCTACTTAAAGTATAATGGCAGAGACAGAGATGTTGTCTGAGACTTTAGCCAGACTGTCTCTCCAGAGATTAATGTCTCCCTTCCCCGAAGGAGATTCAGTGTTCCTGCAGTAACATGGGAGGCACTGATGGTGCCCAGCAAGCTCCAGGAGCAGACATGGAGATAAAAGGACTGTAGCTCTCGGCTGGCTACTGCAATATGAAATCTTTGCTGTGACTGCTGTGTATAGCACCCTTGCTAAGAACCATCTCAGTATTTCTTCTCTGTCTCCTAGTCCATCTCTCTTCCCCTACTAGTCCAGGTTCCTTTCTTCCTCTGACTCCTGCTAACTTGAAGACATGAGAAATTGTCCTTCCAATTTTGCATACTCCTCTGCTACTTCCCCCCCCTTTTCTCTCTCCTTCCCACTGTGCTCATCACCTCCTGCCTTTCCCTGCTTCCTGCCCTCCTCTATCTTCATCAGCCCTTCCCTTCTCATACTCTCTTGGTTGTCTCTAGATAAAGATCATAAACTGAATTACAGTTACAGACCAGAATACAGGACACCTGGGTCTGATTCCTGACAGTGTTCATGAGCCTCTTCCTGACACTCCTTCCCCATCCATAGGCTAAAGTTAGAAAAATATAAGTAGGGACCACGTGTCCCTTCAATTCAGAGCACCCTATCAATGCAGGGTATGATTGCCATCGACCTCTTCTGTGAGGAGAGGTTGGACGAGATTTTCTGGTGGAGGCCACTGGTTGCCCTTCTTTGCTGTCATACATGTACTTCTCATGTGAGATTTTGCTGAATTTATTTTCCCTTCTTTTCCCTCCCAGGCTGTTGCGTGCTTGGTGCATCAGCTGCAATCCATGCAGTATTATTATTAGGCAATGAACAGTGTCAGTGAATGATTAAAACCCAGCCAGGGCTGCTGATATTGATTTTTTAAGCTCTAAAGAATTGCACGGAGTTGTTTTTTTAATGGGCACTACTAGGTCACCCATGGGGAATCTTCAAAGTACCACCCT
>NW_009699347.1:147452-170692 GCF_000703405.1 Apaloderma vittatum | reverse complement strand
AGGAATGCAAATAGTGAAATTTTTGATTTGCAGGAGCTCCACACCCATGCCCTGGGCTGCCACTGCAATGCCACAAGGCATTGTCTCTGGGGTTATACTTTCTGTAATTTCCAGCCTATAATGAAAACAAAACTGCCGCCATGCTGGGAGGAGCAGAGAGTGAAGCCTGTAGAGGGAATGCAAGAACAGACTGTGCAGACACTGATGGATGTCGGTAATATTTTCTGCCTTTCTCCCTGGAGTTCCACATGTTGAACAGCTTCTGGCAGAGTCCTTCTTCCTCTCCTGCCTGCTTTCCAGTCTCAGCACTCTCTCCTTTCCTGACTTTTCACTCTCTTCTTGTCCTCAAGATGAACCATCCCCCTTGGAATGATGCTTACAGCCATCCACTCTCTCACCCTGTATATACACCCTATTTCCACTTCTCGTTAGCCGTTCAGGACAGACCGCATCCACCTGATCTTCTTTAACAAGTGTGCCTACACTGGTGGACATTGCACAATTTAAGCTCACAATCGTTCACAAAGTGATAACTTTCACCAAAAAAAACCCTGATAACAAGTAGGCTGTTTGAGAAAGGGCTCTTTAAGCACCACTGTTTTTTCCATAGCAGATGCCTTTGGGGTGCCTCTTACCATCAGCCTCTTGTCCCTAAAAGCTAATAAAAAAACCCAACCAAACCATTTTGGCCCCATTTTGCATTCACATGTTCACTGTTCAGATTAATTTACGGGCATTTTTTATGTGCAGAGAGATAAAGAAACATTGCAGAAAAATGCCTAAGGTAGATATGGGAATTGGATTCCCAGCCCTTATTAAAAGTCAGCAAAACTGGTGCCTAAGAGTGGTTCATGTCTTTGAAAAGCTCTCCTTTTGATTTCAGGAGAAGGCAAAAATGAATGGCTCCTCCTGCATCGAAATTTCTTGGTGAAGACAGAAGACATACAGCTTTTAGCACACCCTTGCGACTTAGGAACATTCAAATTAAAGACTTAGAAACCAAATCCCATTTTAACAGTCATCTGCACGCCTCCAGGCCCGACTTGGAAAAGTGCTCAGAAGGTGCCTCTGCACGTGTAAACCTCTCGCCCTGCACGGCTTTTATAATTGAAAATTTAATGCACTGGAAAGAAGCAATCCTTTGGTTTCTGGATGTAATCTCCTGGATGCTGTTCTTTACACCAATAAAAAGTAAAAAATAAAAATAAGCTCCTTTGCAGAACAAAATATCCTGGAAACCAGGCCTCAAATCCAGACCCCAAGCAATGCCTATGAGAATTTGAGTTATGCAGGTGTGGAGAGAGGAGCAGAAATACTGGAGCAGTGAAAAGGAGCAGCAGAAGCCCCCACTGCCCTCTGAGAGCTCACCAAGTGACACATCTGTGACCAGAGACACTTCTAGTCCCTCTGCATTATTAAAAAAAAAAAAAGCCTTTTGTAAAGTGGAGTTAATTTAATTAATCTTGAAACAATCAGAAGAAAAAAATCACTCCTAGCTGTGCTGCTTTTAAATAAGAAATATTAAATAGTTCTGCAGATTTCAATGGGCCAAGATTTAGCATCCTTTGTAGACCCATCTGCCTAAAGGCCTGGATCTTATCTGATCATTTCCATGGCAACGGCTCTGGGATTAGAAAAGGATGAATGTTTAGGAATAGTTGCTGGAATTTCATGGAAGATGATGAATTGAGGATTACTTCACTACCTACGTGTTACCATGGAAATGTACATTTACAAATTGCATAGGATTTAAATCACGGTCGTTATTAGTATAAATTTGTGCTGCTTTTCTAAAGAACTCCAGGAAGAGAAGGTGACTCTCCTGTTTTACACCCCTCTGCCCCACTGAGCGCGTGTGTGATACACAACTAGAGCAGTACCCACTTGGAAAAAATTGTCAAGTCGTGGACCCAATTCTCTCCTACCAGACATCTTATATGAAACCTAGGTAGACAAAAAGGGTTTTTTTAAAAAAAAAGTGTACTTCACACACAGAAAAGCAACTAATAAAAAACCTCCCCCTCTTGATAGATATATATGTTTAATGGAATTTGATAAATGGTTGAATGAAATATCACATCTGATTTGATGACTTGGAAGACCCCTTTCAGTCTTGCAAACCTAATGTAATTTTTATGACTGTTTTCGTTGCCTTCAAGTGTGAAACAAATCTGAAACTGTCTTTTTTTTTGTAAACTATTTGTAAAATTTCATATTGCAGTAACCTGCTATGCCCTGCCTCCAGGACTGAAGTAGGATTTGAGACTGATTCTTAGCAAAGCCTTAGAAAATGGATAGTTCCCATCTTCGAAGCCTAGAGCAAAAGGCAGCAGAAAAATAGTCCCCACTCATACATAAACCATGAAAATTCAGAGGGTCACATAAATAACCTCTGGATATTCTTTTATCACAGACACACCTATTCTTCAGTAGGGCTCAATGAAGCATCTTATTGTACAAGGAACTGCAAATAACATAATAACATAAAATAAAATGACATAATAACTCAGAGAAGGCTATTGTAGCTGAACTACGAATTTCATCTAAAGGGCCCAGAGCACCTTTGAAACAAAATGAAGATTTGCAGCATCTTGAGAAGGAAGCATTAATGTCATTTTGTATGTTTGGAAACTGAGCTCAGAAGAGCTATCCCAAGGGTCAGCAGCCTGGCTGAAGATGCGGATCCAGTCTGGCATCATGCCACACTGACTGGTATTTACCTGTTTTAAGTCCTCAAACAAGGGATGGCTGTCGTAATGATGTATGTGACAGTGATGCAGATGCAGGGACCTCCTTGGGGGAGAAGCACAGGTGTCCTCCAAGGAGCTGTGTGGCTGAGAAAGCTCCAAAATTAATTTGTTGGAACTAGAAGTCCCATCGATGCCAAGTCTGTGTTCAGACCGACATCCCTAAGACTGGGCAATCTACGCCAGGGAGAGGTCTTTCTTGGAGAGGCCACCTTCTATTCACCCAGCACTACCTTGCACTCTTTGTTACTCTTCATAGCTCTTCATAGATCCCAGGCTTGCTGCAGGTATGCAGAGATGATGCCAATAGGCTCTGCTGGCTGTCTCAGGGATGCGGAAATGGGATGGAGGGAGGAGATCAGCTTCCCTGTGGAAGACTGGAGCAGCATATGGGCTCACGTCCTCTGCTCAGGCATGCCTAATGCTGCATTTTTGGTATTAGGAACAAGTCAAAACCCAAGGACATAGTAGTTCTGAGGACACATTGCCTACCTGAGCTTCCCATTACAGGGTGAAGCACTCAGTGGTGGCCCAGGCTTCTTTTTGGAAGCAGTCGTGCCTTGACTCTCGTCCCTCCTTTGTGCTATGGAGGAGGAGTCATCCTTGCTGCTGTAGCATCCTTCCAAACCCACTGGCTTGTGGTGGGGACCCCTCTTGTCCCTAGGCTTAGTGACACACTTGGGCAGTGTCAGGGGGCCAGCTCGAGGCCTGACATGCATGGGTGGGCTTGCTGAAAAGTGAAGGTGGCAGCTGGTGTCGCGTGGGTGGGGAACAGGCACTGCAAGTCACATATTGTCACACTGCTCAGCCTGCCAGTAGCTGATCGCCCCCACCTGCCCGCGGCCTCCAAAGCACACAACTTCCCAACAAGCTGGTAGCAAAGGGATAAGGGAAAGGCAAAGATTTTTGTGCTAGTTATGATTTCCTTAGAGGCATCCAGGCAGCCAACCCTTGCTATTTCATCCCCATCCCATGGAAGGCATGTGGGGAGATGCTGGATGCTGAGCAGACCATGGGGCACCCCACTTTCTACCCTGCACCTACTTTGGGGCTCAGGGCTGCACTTGCATCCTCCTCTTCCTCTTACCTACGTGATGAGCTCTCAGATTAACACAGCTGACTAATTAGCCCAATTGCATTACATCTAGTGACATGATTTACAACAATTATGGGAGTTTTTTTATGTTCTCCTTTCCCACCTCTTTCTTGCAGACTTTTTGCTTTCTTAAACCACCTCTGTCTTCTTTCACATGACCTTTTTTCATATCAGACAAATGACTTCTGTGGGAGAAACAGGGGGCAGATTGCTCTGCCCGCCTGGAAGCCCAGTTCTGTGCTGTGGTCGACCTCCTGCAGGTCAAACTCCTGCAGAGTTTCTCACGAGCAATTAGGAAATACCTGGAGCAGTCAGAGCTGCAAGGAGGAGTCATGACATCTTCCCTATGGTGAGAATATCAGAAGTGAATCAGCTATTTGGAAAACCTCCACCCTTTCCTCTGAGATAAGCTCCATGGCTGGACATAAAACCAGAGACAATGAAAGAAAACAGTCAGGGTGGGGTTTCCGCCTCCCCGCTCTCAGGCTCTGACCTTTGGGAATGGCACTTGCAAAGGCTGCGAGACCCCGGATGGCTTCACTGCCCCACTTTTGTGTGCTCAGAAATACCCCCGGCACACTGGAACAAGGGAGGACGTTATCCTGGAGCCCAGCCAGACACCGGCACACAGAGCATCCAAACGCCACTGCCTCTTTCAGTGCAACTGCACATGCTTGCTCAGAGGAGTTTGTGCAAGTCTTCAGATATTCAAGGAAAGAGAAGTCCCTTCAAGCATTGGGGTTTTGCCCATGTGGCTGCCCAGCACCCACTGCCTGGGGGAAATAGGACAAGTTACATGCACACTTCTGAATTTCCACCTCTGTTTTTGGCTGCTGCAAACGAGACTGAGTGCCACAGAAAAAAAAAAAATATATTCTTTAAAGCTCAAGAAATGAGATTCCTCTGGTTTTCTTAGCAGTTTGTTGACTGTTTTTAGCTGCTGTAGTTTAGATGTTGCAGGGCAACAAAAAAACCCCTTATTTTTGAGGACTGGGGGGGTGCAGAGGGTAAAAAAAAAACGGCTTGGATAGTCTTTCCTTCCAATCCTGCACAGGTAAAGCGCTTGTAGCTTTTCATACACAAAGAAACAAATGTATTTCAATTACCAACTTCAATTACTGTGTCACTTGTTACGGGGACAGTCACCACTTTGCACCTGCCTCCTGCAGTGCAGCAGGACTCGCTTTACAGGGCCATCTCATCCTGCAAGACTAGTGCAATGAGAGCAGATCTCAGCATCATACACACCACGAGACAGTCAATCCTCCCTTAGCTGCATGCAAGAAAATAAGCAAACCTCTTCTAAAACATTTTTCTGTGAGTTACTTTGTGCAGAAAAGAGCTGGGAAGAAAATATGTATTTTCACATGAAGAGAAAGTGATCACATAGCTCTAAGGTGTTTAACCTTGGGAAATGAAAAGGATCCCTAGTTGTTGTCACCTTCCCTAAGTCGTTATCAGAGCAATTATGGGTGATTTAGTAGTTGCTCTGTTGCAATGCAATTTTCTGTGTTGTCTGACATGATAAATGGAATTGCAGACCTGGCCCCTGTATGACTCCCTTGAATTTACTGCATGGGACAGGTGAGAAATATTATAGCAGGGAAAGAAAGCACAGGGTGATACACGGGTATGAGCTGGGTCCTGCAGGTTTCTCCACGTGTCCTTAGCAATCAGCAAAATATCAAACGGGAGAGAAGCTACCCACAGTTAAACAGAGAATACTAGCTCTACCACCCCTGAACAAATGGGATCAGGTTGCTGCCCATGCACAGCAGTTTTCCTTGTCTCTTCTGTGTATCCGAGTGGTTTCAGACAGCAATGACTCTCCACCCAGCAACTCCCATTGCAGGCAAGGTGCTCATCGCACTTGGGAAGGGGCTGCTTTCCCTCCAGCAAACACTGCTCGAGGGAGTGATTTGTGATATACACAGAAAGGGGGTTATATGGGCCTGATTCTCAGATGTCAGAAATGCTTTTTCCAGTTCTTAACAATTTAGGATTTAAAAATAACTCTTGAGTTCTGTATTTGTTCCTTGGGAATCCTAAAGACACTGTTGCAAGCTTTCCCCCTCAGCCATCAGTGTTCAAAATATCCTTTCCTTCAATTAGGCAGATGGCATTTTTTTGCCTATCATATAAGTCCAGGAGCTGGATCCCACTAAATATCTCAGTGCTTAGGACAAAAGTGCTGCAGATGTCCGGCTCTGGTAACCTCAACCCTAGAGAATGTCCTCCTCCTCCTCCTCCTGAGCAACGCAGAGCAGACAGAGTTTGGTTTTGGAGGAAGACAAAGAGGCATTTGGCATGAAAGAACCAGCACCTTGAGATTTACAACTGCAAATTTGCTTCTTTTCAAACACAGACCTTGTGCATCCCACTGCAGGTTTCCTATACTAGTAACACTCCTACAGATTTTGAATTACTACTGCAAAACAGTCACACCACCACAAGCATGACTCGACAGCATGTTGTATCTTGAAGTTTACATTCATACAGAAAATCTTTTATATTTAGACAGTAACATTTTGTCCCTACATGAACACATGTGACTACATAAGATCAGGAATGCATATGTTGCTGCAGTCCAGGGACTGCACAGATTTGCTCTGTTCCCCAGTGAAGTATGAAGTCAATTTATAACTAACTTGTAAGTGGAAAGTCCCTGTTCAGCTCCTGGGGAGAAGAACAAAAGCAAGGGAGGATGTGGGGTTCCACACACCTTCTAGTAAGGTCAAAACACACCACAGTTTGCTTTGCAGTGCTAGAGGCAAACTGAAGAAATTAAATGCAGCAATAAGGGCTCCCACCAAAATGGCAAAGCTCCAGGTGTCATTAGCAATTCTGGGAAGAAAAAAATAAAAAAAAACACCAAAAAACCCACAAACCACAAAAAACCTCAAATGACCTAACACTAAGTCTTGCTTTTTGCCTTTATTCCTCCACCTCTTTTGTATACTTCCAAAATAGCTATAGGAAGTAGAAGAAACGTGATTCAGACAGACTTTTCCTCTTAAGGCCCAGTTTCCTTCCTTGAACAGTTGGGAGAAATTTCAGCTATGCATCTTTATGAGCAGGCACTCTATTTGAAGTTCTCCTATTGTTAGCAAAATCCCACCAGAAAAAACCCCCAACAAACAACCATATGGCCTCTACAACAGACATCCTGGGTCAGGCAGGTCACTCATGGAGCGCAGGATCTTGTTGCTTTAGGATTTTATTTTACCCAAGAAACCAGGAAGCAAGATTTACCCAGACCTTTTACTCTTAAACTAGAAGCAGGGACTCTGCAAGATGATGTTTTAGCACAGGAGCCAAGTTTAGCTCCTTAACCCAGCACAGGCAGCATAACATGACACGTGAGTGGAATATAAGCACACAACCTGTATTATTTTGCCCACCAGACAGGCTGGCCTCATCTCTGCTGAGTGTGGGTGCCCAGTGGCAGCAGAGCTGGGCTCCGTGTGAAGCAAGAGAGTGCAGTAGCTGCACAATGTTGATGTTCACAGCTGGAGATTAATGTTCTCCCCCTGAGGTGTATAAACAGCTTCAGACAGATCCACTGAAAGGAAAAAAAAAAAACGAACAAGAAACAAAACCCACACACCTAGAACAAGATTTTTGGAACAGAATTTGAGATTTCAAGGTTGCACTAGTTCAAGGATACTTAACAGACCTGGTTTCGGGGGTGGGGATTTTTGGCAGGAAGGCTTATTTAAGCTACTTCTGAAACAGTTTTTTATTATCAAAGATGACATTTCTGTACCTAAACCCTAGGTTTTGGTGAGTGAGAAACACTGGGAGAAATGCTGAGAGCCCATAAGCAACATCTGAGATGAAAACACAGATAACATTTCAGCAGGCATGGAGGGTTTTGACAGTGATTACAAGGGTTTCCCATTTCTCTTCCAGACAACTAACTCTTTTCTCTATTTATTACTTCTAGTGCCAATTCATCCTCCCAGTCAGGCCAGAAGGCACGTAGCAGGGGAGCTGGAGCTGCTCTGAAGGAGCAGGCAACTGGGGGCAGCAGCTGACTCGAATCTCTACCCTGGGAATTCCCATCCTTTATGTCCTCTCTGAGACTGAGCAAATGTTAAGGATAATGTTAACCTGCCTGTGGAAATTAAGTTAAAGAGACAAGGAATATGCTGTTTCATGCATTCTAATCCACCCGGAGGTGTGAGACCAGGGAGAATTACACGAGTCAGAAAGGACTGCTTCCAATTTTGCAAGGGAATACTGGTCCTTTTCTTATTTGATCTCCATTCTTGGGGACTTCTCAACCCTGCCAAATGGCAACAGGCACTTTATGTTATGTTTACAAAGACTATATGCTGTCAATTGAATTTATCCATGAAAGTCAGGTAAGGAAACCTTCCTGGAAAGGTGCAGAAGTCAGGAAAAACCCCTCACATTTTTGAAATCATACCTCTTACTCCAGCTTGCCAGGTTATGTGCCCCTCTACTTGAGATCATAGCCAAACATAAGGATGCTGTAAACAAAATACCACATTGTTCAAGTTTAAAAAGCCTCCTGATGCCACTACCAGTCAGCAACTGCCAGGGAAAGCTCTGAGGAAAACTGGATCGTCCTAAGATATGCTCAAAAGATATAATAAAAGGCTTAGCAAAGGAACATCAGAGGAAACCTCGTGTCTTATTCTTCCAAAGCTGAAGTCTCTGGGAGGAACCAAAGAGCTGTTATTACCAAAACCAACCCCAAATCCCTTATCTAATTCTGCTAATTACTGTGTCTTGTGATTTATAGGGCATCTCACAGGATGTGACAGGGCAAGGCCACTTTGGGTTGATAAGGTGCTAATTGCAGCAGTATGTCACTTGTTGAGGAGAAGCACCTGTCAGCTTAGGACAAATTCAGGTGTTGGTGTCTCTTGGAGGCATCATCTCTCTGTCAGCAGAGCTGCGTGCAGCCAATACATTCGCCCTGCCCCCCCCACACTTCCACCAGCACCAAGGTGTGGGCACTTGATGGATGCGCACAGGTACCTGCATCACCACGCAGCCTCTGGGCTGCTCAGTGTCCCAGAGGCAGGTACGCTCGCTGTCACTTTGAAGACTGATTGGAACAGATGCTGTGCAGCACTAAGTCTCCAGAGGCTTCCTTGTGCCACTCACTCTCCTTTGAAATAATATCTCTACCTCTTTTTGTGTCCCTCAGCAGAAGCTGAGTAGGAAATAAAGAGTCAGATCTAGTCCTACAGTCGTTTCCCTTTGTTGTGTCCTCTACCACATGCTTCCTCTGAACATCTCAGACTGGATAGCAGCTCTAAGAATACAAACTTAGCCTGGGTCTTTGATCCCTCCTGCCCTGGATCGTATGGATGCTGGAAGTAATCGGCTAACACCCAGACTGAAGGAACAAAGAGCTTTCAGAAAGACCAGGGCTGCAATCAACTCTGAAATTTATTTGCAATATCAAAGATAATTTTATTGTGAAATAAAGAAAACATGAAGAGAAGACAGCAATGTACCCACCAGTTCTTCCCTAGCTCTGTATCAGAAGAGGGTTACTTCTGCCTTGAAAGTTGGGCTTTTGACTGTTCCCTGCAGTGGGTCACTTCTTGCTGCAGAGCAGAAGCACAGAGAGTCAAGAACAACTCTTAGTTTGTAAGAGTTAAAAAAAATAGCTGTGGTACAAAGATAAGTTGTCTGGAGATTGCTGGGGTACTGAACAGGCAAACTTGGAGAGACCAGAGAAGTGGGATTTGTCCTTTACCGATTAATTTTCTAATGATTATTTTTCCTTTCTAGAAATACAATGCAAAAAACCCAAACAAACCATTCTCACAGCTGAGGGACCAGTCCTCAGTTGTGCTGTCTAGAACTGATTTGTCTTAATTTTACAAAAAATTTATGAACTGTTCCTGAAGCTTTGGAAAAATAATAAAAAAAAAAAATCTTTCAAATACTTAAGTTCAGAGCAATTTGTTGCCACCTGGAACATGCTTACTTCTGTTTTGTTGTTGCATTGGTTTTGTGCTGAAGAAACATGGACAGTAATGGCAAAGAACAGTATTTCATATCTGTAGAACAGTTCACTTGCATTGTACAATGATATCTCCTTGTAATGCTGTAGAGAGGGCTCAAAACTCTTATTCTTCCCTCTGGGTGGATAGAGAAACTGAGTCATGCAAAATAATTACTGATTAGCTCAGTATTCAGCAAGGCATGTAATGAGATGCTTAAGCCATTCTGTTTCTTAAAGCATTTAAACATGTCCTATATAGGATAAGCCATCAAATTTTCAGTTGAAGAATGTATTTTCCAAGGCACTGAGCACTTGGGAGCTCCATTTGAAATAAAGAGTGGCCTTTAAGATAAATTTCATCCTTTTATTTCAAGCTTTGTATTTCCACTTAAGTGAATGGGTGAAAGCACAGTCAGTCAGCTTAATGGGGTTTTTCCATTCCCAAGTTCAGAGGCAAGGGGGAACACCACTGAAATTAGGGTCAAAAAAATCTGAAGCTATACAAAGTACAGTATCCATGGCTTTTTCCAATATGAATGTCAGCATGAGTATATAAACAGGAAAGGAAAAGGAAAGGCAAAACTCTCTTTTGCCAGGCTTTAGACTCAGAAAGTTCACTCCAGCCTCCCCTCCTATTGTTCTATCCATTCTAACAGAGGCTATTTTAGAAGTTACATCTTTCCCGCTCGGTCCCCATGTGTTGCCTGGTCTAGTCAAGAGGTGGCATCCCTGCCCATGACAGGGAGGCTGGGTTAAAATGATCTCTAAGGTCCCTTCCAGCCTATGCCATTCTATGATTCAGCAACCTCATATTTACTTAATGAACAAAATACAGGGTGATGGACCTGTACAGAGCCATAGCATTTTCTCCAGGATGAAGCTTCTCCAACTAGCACAGCTTATTCCCTCTTCAGAGTGCCATGTGAGTAAGACGCCCCTGAATTTTATTTGTCACTATCAAACAAGACAGTGTTTGCACACTTGGGAATAAAGCAGAAACAATTAACTTTTCATATACTTGAAAAAGATGTTCCGTAGCCCCTCAATTGCTTTGTCTTCATTATTTTCAGTTGTAGAATTATGTAAATAACAATTTAGAGAGCCCAGAGGATTCTGAAGATTCAGTTTAATGATTTGTAATTGTTTAATTGGACTGTAAACCATCTCCTGCAGGGAGCTGAGCACAGGTACAAGTATATACTTCATGTCCCTAACAGAAATTGCTAATTGCTAGCTTTCTGTGTAAGCAACAGCTTCTAACCTCTCCCAGCAGCACAGTAGCTCAACACTGCTGAGTATTAAGACTGCATTTATTTTCAGCTAGGGAATGCATCACAGTGCCTATAGCTGAGACCAGACATATAGATATTTACAATGTACCCACCATGAGCAGAGCTTGAGGACAGCATGCAGGGTCAGAGGAAAAAAAATGCCATTAGCACTAACAAAAGAAGAGGTTTAGCTCAATTATTTCACAGGCTCCATCATATAAAAACAGAACATGGCAATTTAAGGAAGTAGGAGCATGTCAAATCTACCAGTTTCTGGTGGAGATGTACCCAGTATGACATGTGCTCTGACAAATCCAATTCAAAAGACAACCAGGTAGATATTTCTTAGATGCTGTGCAAAACAGCTCTCTCAAAAAAAAAAAAATTTGAACTCCACAAAGCAAGGACCCCAAACTGCGAAATAGGAAGAGGGCTTGTCTCTGAGCTGCAATCCCTAAACCATCTTCTCTCCGTCCCAGCAAGGAGGAATGGAGCAAGGAGATAAATCACTGCAAAAGGGCAGCAGGTGTCTGGAGGAAAAAAAGCCAGAGAACCTGAGATTATTTCTGCAGCAAGACTAACCAGCTTGACAAATGAAATATAATGGAAAGTGCCAACTCCGCTCCACTCTCCATCCACTTCTCCTCTGGTCATTTCATTTGCCCTTCTTCCTCTCAACAAAATAAAATGAAATGCATATTTTACAGTAATCTTCTTTACAGTGCAGGCTGCAAGAGGCTGGAGGACTCCCCTAGGGAGAATGAGCTAACCAGTGATTGCTTCATCCTTTAATTCCAAAGGCCATGGACTTTCATTTTCAATTTCCTTTTATCCAGGGTTTTTTATTATGTTCATGTTGCTCCTCCACACCCCTCACTGAGAGACAAGTATGTGCTATAAAGTGACAGACAGACACCATGCTTGTGGCTGGTACCAGAAAGAAACATCTCAAAACCTGCTTTGCAGCTTGAAAGATCCCAAGTTTCTGGATTGCCTGATAAGGTTTGTCTCTGTACTGAGCCATACAGCTGGACATCTCATTGCTAAATGTGATTAAAAATATCAAATCAAAAGCAAATCAAGATCAGAGGAGTGGCTGTCAAGACCCTGTAACCAGTTTTTATTAACCACGGATCTGTTTTCTGCTTATCTGGCTGTTGGTTTTTATGGGACTTTGACTCCTCTACTTCCATCACTTGGGTAGATAGCACAGGGCACGGGAAGTATGTCACAGCGATACAGGATAAAATCCTTCACTATCTGCCTCTCTACAGAGCATTTTTCTTTTCAAACCATCCATCTTTGCTAAGTATACATTAACCTGAAGTATACATTCCATTAGCCTCTGTTACAGCCTGGCTAACACACCTCAGACCTTCACAACAGGCAATTACAGCACACCCTGCCCCGCAGGCACTGCCTGCCTCCCTTACCATAGGGAGGAACTCTAATTTACATAAAAGGAAAAAACCATAACCATTTAATACCATCCAAGGTGCCTATCGTTATATTCATTGATGGCCAGGAAGGCCAAGTCTGATGACATTGTGTTTGACTCAAAGACAAGCAGAAAACTTCACTCCATAAATTCTGGTGACAGATTGCTGGCTCTGAGACAAAGTGTTGACAGATGACTATCATCCGCTGCAATGCCATAAGATGTCACACACATTTGCCACCACCTTCCTCTGTCAGTCTTGATTGGCAGCAAGTTTCATTAATCAACTGGGTTAACCAGTTAACCTCATGTTTAGAGGCTATCCCCTCCCATACACACCCCTCATATCTCAAAGTCCTTTTTAATTTATTCCATTCAAGAAAAGGATTCTCAGGAGTATTTTGAAGTGGCCTAACAGAATATTGGAAATTATTGACTGTCAGACAATACTCTGCTGATATACCTTATCCAGCAAGTACGATCCCTGAGGAAGAACCACTTGAGAAGCAGCACTAGAGACAGTATTAATTGGAATGCACCAGGTAGTCCAATCCTGCATAGCAATTATACTTGATTTATAAACATATGTACAAAACTTATAGGCATTTATATATGCATCCAACAAAAGCTTAATTTCACAAGGATTACTGCATGTTGGCTTGGGTTAGTCAGAGGTCAGCATCACGTGCTAAACAAGCAGAGGGGAATTCTTAGTCATTTTTCCTCACAATTCATTCTTAAAAATGTTGCATCGTCATCATGCAATTATATGTAAAAAAAAAGCTGTAATCATATTACATTTCCATGAATGGAAGATACATTACATCTGTTATTTTAAACAATAATTGAATATGTGAAGAACCAATTACTGTGATATACCAAATACATCAGCAGTTGACAGCTTGCAATCCTTTTTGTCTTAATTCAGAGAAATTTGGACTTCCTTCACATTCCTTGGTTCATTGTGAATTTTAAGGACACAACAATTAAGCAAAGCCCTCTGGATTTCCCTAAAGATTTTCATGCCTTCAAATATTTCAGAATATTGAAAAGCCAATGAAAACCCTGACCTTTTTTCAGCCATCACTAACACACACTTCAGCCTAATGCTCCTAGCTGGCTGAGGAGAGATTAAGAAGCAAGGGCAAAGGAAAGACATTGTCAAGTGAATATATAGAAATGCATGCTGCCTTCCAGTTCTGCCCTCCCCCTTCTCCCATGGCTCCAGACCTGTTAGATACCACCAAGGAGCCAAACAGCACCTGAGCCCACCTGGCTTCCAGATTCTTTTGAAGACAGTGGAAACCCAGTGCAAATAGGGAGACCAGAAGTAAAGCTGTTTAGTGGGCAAGTTCTCTGCATTTGCTTGCAGCTGAGAGCTAAAAGCATCGCATCCTGGAGCCGAGTAGGAAGAAAAGCAAAAGCAGCCAGTCAAATCCTGACATCAATTTTCAGATTACAAATCCTAAACAAATCAATAGATCAGTATAACCCCTACATGACTAATCAGAATAGGAAAAAAAAGGCTGACCTCTTCCCTCCATTACATCATTAAATCAGAAAGAACTCAGATACTTGTCAAAAATGATACTCCACCTTAACACAGCACAAGATCGACTCCACTCTGCAGTGAGCCCAAGGGGTCCCAAGCTCTGTGGCATCCCTAAAGTCCCCACTGCCTGTGCTGACCTCAGCCGGCTGGGGCCAGGGTCACTCGCAAGCCCATTAAATGAAGTTACACTGGTTTTACTAAGCAAGGGACGAGGAAAGGGACAGAATATGTGCACAGCCATGCTCTGCTTCACCTGTGCAAACCTTTCACTTTTTATCACTATTTCTTAATCTGTTATTGAGCTTCTGACCCAGCAGAAGGCAAACTAGACTACAGTGGGAAAGCATAAACTTAAGAGCATTAGCATTAAGTACAACAAGGACTACACCCACCAAGATCTTCACTCATCAGAGAGCAGTGCAGTGTAACTGCTAATTCCTCAAGGTTTTTTGGCTGCGCATTTGCCCTGATTTCTTGTAAGAGGCCAGTGCAGCTGCATTTCAAGGAGCAATAAACTGAAAAGTACTTAGGGTTCCTCCGTTTTTCTATCTCGGATCAAATCCTTCATCATTCTAGCTTAGAACAAAACTGGCTCACTGATGCAGACTCCTGATATTTTTGGTCAAACACCCATAATACACCATCTTTAAGTGTTTACACAGAAGCAGGCCTGCGTGGAAAGGCAGCTCCCTGAAGCATAAGATTTGATTAACCTCATTAACTTGCCTTGCAGAGCTGCAAATGTTGTTCAGCATCATGAAATGACATCATGAAATTATCCAGCCCTATCTAAAACCCAACTGGCGTATTTGGCCTGCTGACCTCCCTCAGCAACAAATTCCACAAGTAAAATAAACCACCAGTTCCCACAGCCCGGAGTGGTTCAGCTGCTGATCCCAGCCAGCAACAACTCTTTGAGCTTCATCCATGAGAGCTCAAGAGTTTCTTCTGCTGCTTTTACCTTTCCTCACTGAGTCCACTGATATGTGTCCATTTCAGTCCTCAAAAAAATCTGTCATCTCAAACCATCTTCAAAATTATCAAAGAGAATAAGCAGCAGCAATGTATCCACCACTAAAGCAATCTACAAACTCCAAGAACTTAAAAGCTAAAGATTGAAGAATTAAAGGCATTATTCTCTGAAATGCCTCTCAAAGTTACATGACATTATTGTGGTTGATGATGCTCAGCAACTGGAAAACATTTTATCCTTGCTGACATCCTGGGAAGTACGTTATTGTATACCAGTTAAATCAACACACATATGACTACTCCTATTATCAGACTGCCTGATCCACTGTTTGTATTCATTACTGACAAGCTTCAGTTCTCCCAGTGTAGGTCGTGACTGCAGTTGGGGCTTCAAGAAGCAAAGCAACAGACCTTGCCTAACAGCTCAAAAGAGATTCTAGCCTACAGAACAACAGCAGTAGAAGAAAAGCATAGCAATGCAGCGGTAGGGTTGCAAGAGCTGACAACACACACAGCTGGACAGCTCCAAATCACGAGGGGGCGATTTCTCTCCCACTTCTCTGTCTTGCTGATTTTTACTCTGCAAGTCTCCCTGCTGATTTGCACTGGATGCTCCTTTGGGTCCCTTCAGATCTGCCTGTTGCTTTCCCTGACTCATAACAACAATAAGCATTCAAAGCCTTTCTGTTGGAGGCACACACCAGATCAATTGCAGCAACATCATCCTTCTTAATCAAGGTTAATTTCAGTGGGTAGCATTTTTCTCGGTTGGAATTTTGTCAGATGTTTTTAGATCTCAAATTTTATATAAATTTAGCCTCCAAATTCTCAAGGAGAGAGTTGCTAAGGTAACGAGAGACAGCCATATTGCTGTGTTCTCCCCACGGAGCTTCATTAGGGCCAATCAGTCATTTCCAGGGTAATAGAATATGTCGCTTTCACAGATAAGGATCCATCTTTTTATAGTGACAGAGTATTATTATTAAACATGTTAACCTCTTGCCCTTTTAAGAATCAGACAGTGACCCTCTCCTTTGAATCATAATACCCAAGAAACGAGATTTAGGCAGACTAATTGCTAGCAGTTGAGCACCTAAGGCCTGATCAAAGAAAGTCAGCATGCCTGGAGTATGTTGTCTTGTGATAGCAAAACCAGGGGTGGTTGGGGATCATTTACTGCTGGCAGGGAGCCCAATCAACTTCATATCCCAGGAGCCAGGCACAAAGCCTTCTTCTGAAATAGATCCGACCTGCACAAATCAAGATCTTCAGTATTTAATTTTTTTTTGTTACAGTCTAGACATATGGACTACCTACTATGTTTGATCTCATCAACATCATTGTCTTTCTGATCTGAGAGCAAGTGCACACCTGTCCATAGTTTTTATTAGCAGCTACTTCGGAAGACTAGTTGGAATAAACTGCTGTTATCAGACCAATTCCTAGAGATGAGACTTTGATCTCTTCCCTAGAACCTAGAAACCTCTCCAATTTCAGCCAACTGGAAATAGCATAGCTGAAAAATGCATCACCTTTGGTCAAAAAGACATGGCTGTTGTCTTAATTGTCGCTACACCACTCATTAGCTGTTAAAGCACATTCTCATTTCATATGAATGCTGTTTTCCAAAATGAATTTTCTCCAAGACTTTCCAGCTAGTCCTAAGAAAAGTACACTGTACCTTCTGCTAGCAGCTTAAGAGCCAGGGTTTGAGTGACCCACACTCCCTGCTCTACCTTCCCAGTCCATGCCTCTAGCATGGAGCTGCTCCATGGTTATTTCTTCAACTCTAGCAGTTTGTAACAATGCATTTACCCCCGTGCATCCTTCCGATAAAGAGTATCTGAGCTTGACCTGACTTAAACTTTACCCTTATCTAGACAATCTTTGAAAAACAACACTAAAAGAACACATTTGCTGCAGAAGTGGTGGGGCTTTGTGCATCTCAGTCTTCATCCAATAAGGCTCCTCCAGGGTCCTGTCTGCAAAGCAAAAGCTGCAGCTGTGACACTAGAAGCCCAGAGGAAAAGCTTCCCCTCCTTCCTCCTCCATTAATCTCTTTGGAGGTTCCTCTGCGGTACAGAAAGATACAGTTACACCTCATCGCTCCAGCTCTCCTGAATTAAATAATGGATATAACACTGCAGCCAGGAAGGACAGCATCTGTCAGATGACACCGTATTTATTGTTTTCCCTTGAAAGGGTCCCTTATTGTAATCCTGTAGCAGGTTCATATACAGACAAACAAGTTTTACTTAAAAGAGGCACAATCTTTTGTTCCAGAGAAAGGACAGCTGGGCACTGGCATATTTTGTCATCTCATTTTTCTTGCTGTTATATATTCTCTAATGGGATAAGAAAAGACAATTACACAAAATTTGAATAAAACTAATGAGATAATGTAATAGTGGTTTAAAAAAAAATGCCTGTAAAACAGCATTTGTGGCACAGAGGCATTTAATGATCATC
Source organism: Apaloderma vittatum (assembly GCF_000703405.1). Classification (NCBI taxonomy): domain Eukaryota; kingdom Metazoa; phylum Chordata; class Aves; order Trogoniformes; family Trogonidae; genus Apaloderma; species Apaloderma vittatum. The sequence continues at coordinate 153,155 of NW_009699347.1, read as the reverse complement.
TATCTGATTAATATTTCCATTTCTGCCACATAAATTCAGAGTTGATGCAAGCACGTGGATACTGATGAAATTCAGAGCAATTATCATGTTTACATTTGTTCTGAATTTGTTTCTATAAAACAGAAATGCAAGGCATGAACATACATCTGAGGGAAAGTAGCAGCAATTACAGATGACACCTAAATGAAAAAGCAAAATGGGCAAGCTATTTAGTTTTGGCAGTTCTGGGAACATAATGCACACTTGGCTAGTTTTTCTTCCTTATGACTTTATCTCACGTGCCTCATAAAAATGGGATCTGCCCCTATAACAGAGGCTACAGATCGCCTGCAAGACCAGACTTGAAGCTTCCTTCCAAGGGTCTCAGTCCATTTACCCTTGCATAATAGTCACTGCAGTGGAGGAGAGGAGTCTGTTTGCAGCAGAAGGGCTACCTCACCCCTCTGCTCTTCTCACACAGCACTGCCGAAGTCTGGTCCTGTAGGCAGTGTGCCCTGTGCATTAAGGAGGACAAGTGCCCTTCACACGGGTGCTGCAGTACAAATCCCAACTGCCCTGCTGGTGCCCATCTGGCCCCAGGAGCAGGTTCTGATTTTCCTGCTCCTCCTTTCATACATGGTTGCAGGCACTTCTCCCAGGCCAGGGGATCCAGCTGTGATGCTTAACTCAATCAAGATTCCAGCCTACCCCCAGTTACACCACTTGACCTTTCTCTTGCCACCATCTCACCCCAAAACGGGAGTTGGGGCTGGCAAGATGTGATGCAAGCTCTTTAACATCCCTCTTTCAGCTTCCTGGAGAAGAAAGCCATCAAAGAAAGATGGAGGCATCTTCCTCATCATCATTACCCTTACTAATGAGAGTGTTTAGCATTCAGAGCTTGACTGGTGAAGTAACACAGAGCTCAACTCAAATAGAAAAGGCCCAGCAAGCTGCAGGGAAGACGCCCAGAGCTCTGGCTCCAGGGGAATACCTCTCCATTAGTAATCATTAAGCACTGAAGGGGGAAATTAGAAACAGAAACCATTCTGCTTTAGTCATCTCTGCCAAATTCCCCGGTACAATGACTACCCAGGTTCTCTTCAGCTTCTTTTCATCAGTACTCCACTAATCTTCAGACAGGCATGGAAATCCCAGGGAGCAGTTTCTCAAAACCTACACTCTCTAGGACTGTCCCCTTCGATACTATATGATGGCTTCCCCACTTTGCAAATCAAAACACCTTTCTAGCAAAGGGAAAAATAAAGCAATGAGAAGGTAAATTAACCCCCTGCAGAAAAATCTGTGTTCCTGGGCTTGAACATCTGCGTTAGTGCTTTGTGAAACAGCCAAGTGCTACTATGAGCATAATCAGCCTCAAAAGCATTGTGGGGTGAAGCTGCTGGAAAGCTCCACGGAGGATCAGAGATCACAGCTCACATCTGAACTATTACCCTTTGGTGCAGAAAGGCAACTCTTTCTTCACATACTGCTTCATAGCCACCAGCACTTTCCATTTATCTTGGCCTTAGGGCTCAGCTCACAGAGGCCACCTGACTCCTACATTTCCCCTATAGTGATACCTGCTCTTCATAGGAATGGAATTTAGGATACATATAAATTAAAAAGAACAGGTTCAATACAAAATTTACCTCTTCCCCTCCCCGATTTCTAGTCGATCAGTCCTTCTCAAAATCCCTTGAGACAATAGGATGCTCTTTGTAGTTCTATGCTGTGGAACAATTACAGTTCATGGTAATGATGGGATGATGGATATGAGTTTTCCTGGAGAGAATCCTCATCAAAAGGTTTTCTTTCCAGTTGCTGGTTCAATGCAAAACCAAGAAATCTCTAATTGCAATTATGCCTGTATCAGCCACAAGAAGCATGAAGCATCTCATGGTTTTGCCATGTGAAAAAAAAAAAAAAAAAAAAATCTATCTTGTGGAGTCTGGAAGCTAAGGTAACAAAGTTAATAACCAAATTAAAGCAGAGGAGAACACAGAAGTGTTTGGGGAGTTTACCTTCCCTTCTTCCTCTCCAATGAATTAAACTAGTTGGTTTGGGTTTTTTTTTTACTGTGGAAGTAAAGCATCCCACTTACTGCAGCTCTACAGATCACAAATGGAGCTTCTTAAGCACTGTTGCTCAGCTGGAGATTATGAACAATTCACCAACTGTTCAGGATTTCAAGATTTCAAGCATCGTTCATTCGTGCTGGAGTTAACATCATGCTGATAAGCACCCAGAAAGTTTGAAATCTTAAAAAAAAAAAAAAGCAAAAACTCATCCAAATAAACTATCTAAACCTCTTTGATCTGCAAACTACAGCAGAAGAATAACAGCTAAATCAGTTTCTTGTATTCCAGTACTTGTGCTTCTGACTGGAATTAGGAAATGCCCATGAACAGAGCTTTTTCTGTCCTCAAAACAGGAGACCTTTCAGGGTAAGTGCCACCTTAGGCCACCCTCTTGTGGCCAGGGATAGTTTTGCAGCCACCTTGTCCTGCTTTTCCCTCCTCATCACTGACCGCTTCCACTCCCCCCAGCGTGGGGAGTTATTGAGGAGATGCATCAAGGCTAGCAAAGAATTCTACATGAATAAACATCATCAGATTCCTGTGGTAGAGGCTGGGAGCAAGGGCAGTCTGGGCCTCCCTCCAAGCATGTTGCTTTACACCCTGAGCCCAGTCTTACCACCCTGTTCCTCTTAACTCCAGAGAAGCCAACACAGTCCTTGCCTTGGCTGCTGCTGGCTTATAAGGACCCTTCCACCCTGCAGGCTGGGGGAAGAGTTGGTTCTGCACTGTAAGGGCTTTTCAGCATTGCAGGACATTCAGGTGCTGAGCCTGAACAAGTCAGTTCAGTGAGCTGATCTGACAGGAGCAGGAAGAGAAAAGAAAGGGAGTCTTCCAGGAGATCAGTTTCTTGGCCTAATTTGCCCTGAGTGGCTGAAAGGGAAGTAGGGGGAGGGTGAAGCTGGGAGCTGGTAGGAAAAGGTGATGGCTGCACTTTTCAGTAGCAAGATCCTGGTTTGTTGCAACATCAACACCCTAAACCTCTTCCCACATCTGTTTTCCTGTCTGCATAGCACAAGCAATGCATACCCACATTGTCAACACATCATAAATATGAGACTTTAGCCAAAGGCCAGGTAAATTAGAGTTTAGTATAAACTTCCTTTATTATTTTTATTTAAACCTGTTTTTATACTTTTGCAAAGTAATAGCAACACCTCTATCGTCTCCACAAGATACTTATTAATACCAATGAAAGGGAGTAAGCAAGACAGCAGGAGAAACAACCAGGGTATTTTACTGCATCTAATCCTCCTTCTGCATAATCCATATTTATACAGGCCAGAGAATGATTTTCTTGGTCTGCCAAGCATGGCTGATATATACACTGCAAACAATGAACAGACCCTTGCTCGCTGCTGGATTTCTCAGTGTCTCACCAGAGTGCTTTTGCTTTATCTCTCTGCACCTTTGCTGAGACAAAACATTACAGCTCAGTTGGGTGGCCAGTTGTTAAAAGAACATATGCAGTGAGACCAATCCAGGAAAAGGATACAGAGCTACAGACTAAAGAAAATTGTAATAGATTTAGGCACTAACACTGAGTAAAGCATTTAGGCCCCAGCAACCATTAGAATAAGAACCGATGCCTCGCTCTTTTCGCAAAATCTTAAACCTCTGCCAGAAGTGAGGTGTAAGAGAGGGGAACAGGTGGCTTTATGGCAATGGTGAAAAGGTGATGGAGATTTCCTAGCATCAGAAAATCCTTTTGCTGCATGAATTCAAGGCAACAGCTTTTTGCTCTCTAGTCCTCTCTGGACCCAAGTGGACCACTGGCTCGGAGAGCTGCCCCAGTCAGTGCAACGTGATGGCAAATGCAATTGGGACCTATTCCAATCCATCCAGCAGTAAGGTCTGCACTTGGAGCTGATTCATGCTGACTTTTTCTCACCTTCCAGCTACTCACCAAGCTGGGATGCTCTCCCAGAAGGCTTTAAAATCATGTGGGTTTTTTTTTTCCTCCCCCAGAAAGCAACAATCCTAATTTCTTTTCACATTTTGCTGCACATCTTTACATGCTTAAGGTGCACGCTGCCTTCAAACGCTTAGTGTCAGACTAAGAATCTGAGCAGCAAAAAAAGTCTGTTCAGAGCTGTGTAACCCCGGAACCTGTCACAATCTCTCCTATTTCACTGTGGGTTTGATTTAAGTTCCCCCAGACAATGCAAAAAGTTGCTGCCTGGTTCTGCAGAGATGGATAGAACTGTTTGTACAAGACGCAGATAGTTGCTCAGATAAAATCTTTGTCAATACTTTCTATTGTCAGATCCATCTTACATGCACAAATAAATTCCCTCTCACTGCCCTATCTTTCCCTTTTGTATTATACTTGCTCTAGAGGATGGAGCAACATGTGCCTTAAAAAAAAAGAAAGTCTACTGAAAAATTTACACTACTGAAATCCAATTCCCTCAGGGAGAGGAAAAAGCTAAGCAAACAGAAAAAAAGTTGATGCATTATATCTCCTTTGATGCCCTCTCTAGAGGCCTTCAGACTCTAGTGCAGAGGCCAGTTGAGAGCCTGCACATGCAGAGCTGAACAACTCTTGGCTCTCATGGTGTGGCGACCAACCACCACAAGTGATAACTGCTGAGGGCAATGTCTCTTTAGAGCAGCAGGTCCTGGATTTTCATGGTTTAAGGGATCAGAGCTCCTGCATAGCAGACTAACAGGGCACTCTACAGAGCAGAAGCAGGTGTTATTTATTGCTCTGGACCCATTAGAAATAATTTGCTGAGCAGAGCTGTGCAGGCTGTCATGAGATGCTCACTGATTGCAGGAAGCACATTTGTAAGATCTAGTGGCATGTGACAGACATGTCTGGGCAGGCACCAACAGAATAACTAGATCTAATTCTAATCACCCCCTCCAAAAAGCTCCACATAGGGTAGCAACATAGAGGAGCTTCCTAGCACCTAGTTACAGATATGTAAAATTGGGCTGGGGTTAAATTAGGCTGTCAGTCCAAATCCTAAAACATCAATCACAAGTGTAGCCCCACAACCAAACACTATGGCTGAGCTGAACAGAGCAACCTCACCCTTTCTGGGCCACCTAGACAGAAGCTTGTGTCCCAGTCTTCTTCCACTGGACTTTATTATGCAAGATGGATAGTGGAGATATTTTTCCTAATGTAACACAGACTATTTTGGCACTGATTGCAGGGCAAAAAAACCACACTTGCTCTGCCAAGATCATCCCCGTAAGGACTAAGGATCTTGGGGAGCAGGCAAGTCTCCAAGGGAGTAACAGAAAGGAGCCATCAGTGCAGAAGCTAGTCAAGTCTAGATTTGACATAGAAACATATACTTTATCTCCTCTATCACAAGTGTCCGGATCTACTGGGAAAGCAAGGACATTCATTACTAACTAGCCCCAAGAGGATCACATCTTCCTGTCTCCATCCTTAGAGATGTGAGACCTCTTAAGAGGAAATAAATATTGATGCTTAAGAGCTATAGCATACAAACAACTCTGGCAAAGGTCTGTTTTTCCCCTCAGATGGGGTACCTTCCATTACCCTGATTTATCCCTTTTGCCAAGACTCATGTTTTTCTTAATTATTCCTGATAAGTTATAAGAGGTGTGAGGGTTTCCCTAAATAAATCCAAAAGAACTTCTTTCCACTGAACAAAACAGGTGAAGT
>NW_009699347.1:145854-147421 GCF_000703405.1 Apaloderma vittatum | reverse complement strand
GCTGCAGACTTTGGTACTAGGGAAGGCAGGAAAATCAGGCCAAAATATCCATTCTCTGTTGCTACACCAGGTAAAGTGCACACAGCAGAACAGGGTGGGACCGAGCACAGTTCCACATCTGTCATAGGCTTGTAAACACTTGCAGGCAGCACACTCAAATCAATAGCTCCTCCCAGGGTCTTAAGTTTCACAGCAGGTCCTTATTTGATCTGTTAATACAGCTTCCATGGTTTATTACTGGTGACAACAGAAGTGGAGGGAAACACGGTTTTAACTCTAGCTGTGACCAATGGGTTACAGAGAAGGAATATCCAGAGTGAATGAATGAGTAATTTCATTATGGCACACATTAAACACTGATTTTGTTCTCTGCGGGAGGAAGGTGCTTTCCGAGGAAAATGTCAAAACACAGCAAAGTGAATTCAAGAAATAAAATAGCCTGAAAATAGGGATAAGTCTCCTAAACTGGCACTGTTAGAGCACCCTCCAGCATTGGTCCCATCCATATCCAAATTCCGCATCTCCTTTGAGGTGCTGAGGGGAAGAAATAAGCTATTCTTGCAGCTTCAGAGGAGGACAGGGGCTTTCAACCACTCCATTCTTCATGCTGTTGCTCCAACACCTGTACTTACATTAAGCAGGAGTTACAGCTATGCATTTCCCACCCCCCTCCTTAATAACCAGAGGTCTTTCAGTTTAAGTTTTAGGTCACCTGTGTGTGAACATCCCTCAGAGCAACAGCCTTCCTGGCATAGTGTATCCAAGTCCACAGAGTAGCCTAGGGTTGAGCATGAGATATTAACCTAATTTAAGCCCTTAACACTAAGAAGATTTCACTGCTGTTTCAGCTGAAGGACATGTGGATTCAGATACAGCTGGAAAGGGTGCAGCAGACATCTGCCTCTCTACCAGAGCTGTTGCAGTTTACACCCAGCATATTCACAGAAAAAAAGTCAACGCCAAACACCTCTCGTTTCAGCTGCTGTTAATGTTCTGCTTAGAAACCACAGCACTCCTTAGTACACACACATATCCCAGTGAGATGCCCTGCTGTGGTGCAGAACCCTCCAGCAGCACCAACGTTCACACCGGTAACAACATATAAATTCTCAGCTGCACAGTCACTACTGCTGTCCCCAACTTAGCTCATAACAGGCACTATCCTGAGCTAAGAACAATCATTCTATCACTCTTTGATTCTGTGCAGATACAAGGCACAGATCCAAAAACACACTAAACACCCCCCCAACTGACACCAAGAGAAAAAAAGGAAGTACCAAGTCAGCATCACATGTTGAAGAAGCTTTCTAAAATAAACAGAAGGAACTTACCAGAGAAGAAATACAGCAGTCCTCTCAGTACCCTAGCACTCTCCTCTCCTACTACCGCTGCTTCATGGATTACAACTCTCAGATAACTACAGATGGCCTTACTAGCCCTTAAAAGCACTGTGGTGTGCGCTGGTTTCCTCCCCATTTAATTGAAGAAGACTGGGGGCAACACTTGAGAGCAGTTTCTTACAACTTCTCAGAGCAGGTGACTGTGTTCATCTTATTCAAGCCAGTAG
>NW_009699347.1:108499-145821 GCF_000703405.1 Apaloderma vittatum | reverse complement strand
GGGGGGGGGGGAAGAGGTTATTTTTTTATGTTATCCCCTCAAAACTTGTGAAAATTTAATTTCTGGATATGTTTGTTTGTTTTTCAACTAAAACTCTTGTTTTACTGGAATTAGTGGGCTGGAGACATAGAGCTGAAATCTCTCTTTGACCAATATCTATCCGGAGAACTTGGAAATCTCAGGTATGTTTGTATGTTTGTGCCACTGCAAATTGTATGGACTCACTGAAGTGCACAAGTTAGGTCTTACATGTTTTCAGGAAATCTTGGGCACCACTGGAGAGGTTTTGGTCCAATAAATTCTTTGGTCCAATTTATTTGGTCCAATAAATTCTTTGTAATAACTACAGAAGAAGCTTTCACTCAAATGAACTCTGAAACCCTGCATGCAGCTGTATGGTAGGGATACTGAAAGAAAACATCTTAAATAAATTTTTGTATTTTTATTGCCTCTGAAAAAGGGCTTGTTAGACAAAACTTTGTGTGTGAATAAATGTCCGTTCTTTACCTAGCTCTCTCAGCAGCTGTGTTTTTAGGGGAAGATACTTCACAACGTTGTTTGGATAAAAAAGGGAGATTTTTGCCAGGAAGACGGGCAAATCCTTCACCTTGGGAAAGTTACCAGCTGACTTTTTCTGCCTTCACTCTGCTGATAAGAAGAAAGTTTTTGCAGGCATGCTTCCTATCCCCAAAGCTGTGCCTATCCCTGCAGTGTTTGTGCAGAATTGTAGGAACTGTGGACCCGCATGCACCATAGGGTTAACTAGCAGCCAGATTGTAAAAGCAATTCCAGCCCTTGCTAATCCCATCTGCTGAGCTCTAAGTCTCTTCAGAAGCTTTTTCGGCACAGCTCATTGCTGCATGTGCCTTTATATTAGAGCAGAGCACTTTATCTTTTGGCTAAATTTTTGTAGGGCTGTTGAAAATAGTAGTTTCAAGCTGCTCCATCCAGATAAAGAACTGGGGCTGGACTTCGTGTAAATCCAGGATTTGTGTCCCCGGTCAGAGCGTTTTTTTCTCCTGGCATGTGCCCAAAGTGCCCATAACCTCTGTGTCAAGGGACATCAAATAAAGTCACCAGGGCAGGATGCCCTTGATTTTGTCATCATAGATTGATCAATGCAGTGGCCTTTCTGCCGCTGACAGCAATATACTCTCAGATATTTACAGATGGACCTTCCTCTGCTGAGCTCACTCCGCTGGGGTTACCCTGGACTTGTCCGGCTCATGGTTCTCTCAAAGCGCCCTGAAATCTCCCTGAGTCACGAGTCTTCTGGACATCTCCCGTGTTTGTCACCTATGGAAGCCACCACCGGGTAGATATCCTCTGGCCATCTTGGACTGGTGCAGCTGGAATAACCACGACAAGGATGCAAGTGCTCAGACTCCGATCTGTAACCGGGAGGTACTGAAGGATCCAGGAAAGTGGTGTGAGGGGGGAACAAGCCAAGGGATGGGGACCATGGTTGTCCCTGTCGCTGGTGGCTGTCTCTTCCTGTAGAGAGCACCGGGCAGCAATTAGGTGTAATCCCATTTCTCCTTGATCTTTCCCTCTCCTCAGCATAGTTCATAAACTATGAAGCACTGCTTCATAGTTTAAAGCCCAGACAAAGATTTCCTTAGGGAGGGCATCGCCTTTGTGTGTCTAGCACGAAGGACAATGGCACCCACATAGTTTTTGGAGCCCTGTAGTCTCTATCATAGTCTCTATCCAGAATCAGTTGTGACAGCAATGTATACCCAGGCCTGGTGAGAGGATTAGTTTTAGACTTCTCTGAAGTTAGGATGAGTGCATTTCCTCCGCATTTCTCTTGCAGATAGTGAAGGTAGGATGAGCTATGGCAATGATGTTTTGAAAAGTCAACCCTGTGCTGATTTTAGCCTGCCTGGCCAAGGGCAGCACCAGGCAATCTCAGGAAGAGACTTATCTTCAGTGATTTATACACCCTTCTGTGCACATCCCAATGGATGTGAATGCTGAGGGCACAGATTGACTCAGAACAGCTCTCAAAATATTTTTTATTCCCATATCTCCTGATTTTATCCTAGTCATGACTGGAAATGCTGGATTTTTTTCCTCCCCAAGTATTCCACTTATTCTAACAAGACATGGATTGCAATTAAATGTTTATCTGAATTGAAGCTGTAAACTGTTTAAATGATTCATCCATTAATATTCGAGGTGGATGCTGCTTGCACGTGTTGCACTGTGTGAAAAAAAGAGATACACATCTTACTTTAATGAATCTGTAATTACTGCTTTTATAATGCTGTTGAAGTTATTGTACACCACTGTTTATTAGATCATTATTTTAGGCTGTTTCATTTAATTGGTGACAAGCTATAGAATGTACATGTGAAGGGAAGGTGCTTTTCCACAGACCATTGTGAGTTTGTTTCTGCTACCCCACACTGAAAGTGATGGCGTCCCTGCCCAAAACAGGGAGGTTGGACTAGATGATCTCTAAGGTCCCTTCCAGCCTGTGCCATTCTGTGATTCTATGATGCAGTAGAACTCCATGAGAAGAGGCAGGATGCCAGCTCCCAGTAGTGATATGAGAACCTGATCTTACAGAGCATTTTGCCAACCCTTTTTCTTCCAAAACCAGCCATGATTGCTTGCTCAGGGGTGGCTGGACAGAAAACAACCGGCTCCTCAGAGCAACTTCTTTCAGCCTACCTCGCCCTTGCCCGTGCTCACTCCACAGACTCGGTGCCAGGGCCTCTTTATGTCTTGAACAAGCAACAATTCATCATGTGAAAAAGGAAGGCACCAGGCCATAAAGTATCTCAGGGAACATGGGGATTGAATGACTAAAACCTCATTTGAGCAACAGGAATTTTGCCTTTCATTTCAGTGTGGCCAGGATTTACTCACAAGAAAAGAGGGGCAGGTTTCTAAGATCTCATTCAATTTGGATAAGTACCAACAATTTGTTTGGTTATCCCAGAGCCTTTTATCTGCAATAAATACAGAAAGAAAAGACCTTTGAGCAGAAAGATTGAGAGGGTGTTAAATAAGTTGTTACCCTTTTGATTATTCAGAGTGCAAGTAGCCAGTTTTCATTGATGGAGGCTTTACAGGGTTGCCTACATAAGATCAAGAAGCAGCAAGTTGTATTTGAGACTTTAGTGATGGAAATTTAACATGCTGCTTATGGCTTACCCTGGACAAGCCAGTGGATCCATGCATGAGGTTCATGCATTATTTTAGCTAAAAAGTTGTTGACAAATATTTATGAGGTTGCAGAAGACGATTCAAGAGACACACTTGCATAAATATCTACATGCAAGGAGTGTGTTTCCTTTACAAGAACTTGCCAAAATCTCATTCTGAGAAATCTGTGCTGCAGTGAAACTTCACCTTCTGACTTCTTACCTCCAAAAGTTCCTGGGTTTTGCCCAGAATGGAATTCTTCACGAGGCAGACTGCTGTCTGGTTTCAGTGTGATTCTTCTCCACTCTGGTGCCAGAAAGCTCTAGCAGCAGCTGTGAGACTGAATCAATATTTGCAACAATTACATGGAACTTTACCTTCAAGGTCTCCAAGTTCAGATTTTTTTTTTTTTAAATTTGGCAGAAATAATTGTCCCCTGTCTACTTGCCATGTTTAGCTGTAGACCTGAACAAACAGTCCTGGAGAGTAGGCAGATGGCGCGGGCCCAGCTATCTGAGCAAATCTGACTTGGGTTTGCGTGATGCCACTTTAAAAAAGAAGTAAAAGAGTTCTGAGAAGCTGAAAGACGTTAGCATAATCCTTTGGGTCAGGGCCTCTGAGCAACAAGTATTTCCATGCAGCTAATTTATCGTCCTTAAAAAATATCTTATGGTTGATTGCCATCATGGTTTAACCACATCTGGGAATTAAGCAACACACAGCCACTCACTCATTGACCCCCCAGCTGGGATGGGGAGAGAGTCAGTGGAAAAGAAAGTAAAATTTGTCAGCTGAGATAACGACAGTTTAACAGGATACAAAGGAAGAGATAACAATAATACTTAGCTATAAATAATAATAATACCAACAACAACAATAATAGCAATAAGAATAGAATATACAAAACAAATGATGCACAACGTAATTTCTCACCACCTGCTGACTGATGCCCAGCCAAATCCCTGAGTCACAGTTGGCCCCTCTCAGTTTATATACTGGGCATGATTTCCTATCGTATGGAATATTGCTTTGGCCACTTTGGGTCAGCTGTCCTGGCTGTGCTCCCTCCCAACTTCTTATGCACCTGCTCGTTTTCAGAGCACGGGAAACTGAAAAATCCTCGACTTAGAATAAGCACTACTTAGTAATGACTACAACATCAAAGTGTTATCAGCATTCTTCTCATAGTAAACCCAAAACATAGCACTGAACCAGCTACTAGGAAGAAAATTAACTCTATAGCAGCTGAAACCAGGGCAATGGTTCACAAACTTTTAAAGAGTTTCCTATATGGCAATTCTTTTTCTCCTGACAGGATATCAATCCAATCATTCCATCAGCTCCTGTATCAGCTTAGTTACTACCAAGGTTACTGCTACAGCAGTAAAATTTGTTGAACAAACATTCTTACTGTACCAGGTGGAAATGAAGGGCTGTGCATGCTCATTCCCAAAAGCCTGCTGTCCCTGTCTTAGGAGAGGAAGAGCTTTGAATGTTTATGTTGCTGCAAACTCTACTTTCAAAATCAGATGCTAGGAACAACAACACCAAAAAATATCATAAAGCAAGCAGGAGAGGAAAAAATTCATTTTTGGGGCTCTCACTAACCACTGCTCACTTCTTCTGGCTATACAAATCACCTTCTGCTCGTGACTAGTGTAAAATTAGCTGTGAAGTCCGTGGGTTTCTCCCTCGTTGTTCTTTCTCATACTGTCCCTGATAAGTGCCACCCTGTAAAAGTCCTGTAAGGCAGCTGGAAAAATCCATTTGTATAAAGGTCTGCTCTGCTCCCAAGGCCAGGTGCCCTCTTTGCATCCCCACACATACGGATGTGCTGCTGCCTCAGACACGGGGACGAGAAGGGAAACGGACCCCACGTCTGTGGAGCAGGAAGGGGTGGTGTTTGGCAGCTTCTGTCTCATTAGTTTTCCATTAACTGTCAAGAATAACACATGATGCATTCCTATACCCTTCTAGCTGTCAAAGGTATTAAAATGCCCAGTGCCATCTGACTAGGAATGTGAAAGAAGGGGTGGTGGAAAGACAGGTCACATTAAGTGACTGGGAAGTCAAGGGGCCAGCTGGTATCTTAAGAAGATGTCATTTGTAAGGCACAAATGGGGCTAAGTGAACACAAGGGAGGCTCTGACCCTGAGCACTGAAGCACGTATTTCTCTTTAAGCAGTTAGCAATTCCACTAAAGTCACTGGCAGCAATATTTTTGACCAACTCTTTTCTGTGTTTAATGTTCCCTAGACAAAAAACAGAAGTGATAATATCAGCTTGCTAGTTGTTGAGGCTTACAGGCCAAATGTTGGCAGAGCGCTTCGAGATAGGAACCTAGGAAACAGGCCGAAAGGGGACTCCAAGGGTACCAAATCTCACAGGCATATCCACTGCTTAATATCTTTGATCAATTTAGCAAGCTCCATCCTGAAATCTGTTAAATTCCTCACCCCTAGTATTCTGGCTGAGAAGCTATTCCTAAATACTACCTTTCGGAGGATTAGAAGCGGGGCTGTTAGTATGGGCAAAGGATGAAAAAAGAAGCGCAGCCAATTAAAAAAAGATTATTGATTGCATTATGAGCCAAAAGCAGCAAGTATGCTCTGAACAGTCTATTTGCTTCCTGCCTCACTCTGGGCTCTCTCCCCTCATCCTCTGCCACTGTTATGTCACTCTTCTCCCTGCCTTGCTATTTCTGAGCATTATCCACTTGTTACGCCTTTCTGCTGTCTCGAGGCACTGTTCACTCCCCATCTTATTCTGACCAACTTTTGTATCTTCTCCTCCTCTACTACCTGGTTTTGAACACCAGAAATCCAATCTTCCCTTACAGTCCTGGCACATGGACATTTATCCTGTCACACCGAGCTCCTGGCATGCCGTGAGCACCGATCGCCATCCCAGGCTGGGGGCCAGGAAAGCCTCTGGCTGCAGAGATGACCTTCTAATTTTGATGAGATGACATTTTTCCCCTCATGTTGACTGACAAAATGAGATGTATGGAGAAAACAGAAAGCCTGATGGAGGAACATGTGGGGAAGGTGGTTGCACGATCAGCCCAGGGCTCCTGAAAATTGGCAACAACCATCAGGGCAGGATGGTGGTTGACCCAGCATTAGGAACCATGAAAGCAAGAAGGAGCCAAAACTGCAGTAACAAACCATTATTTTTCTTCTCTTTTCAGTCATTATTTCCTAGGATGAGAAATTGCTTTTGCTAAACATTTTAAAATTGAGGCCACTTTCTGTGCAGAAGTCATGACCTGCCTGTCATTCACATCCAACAGCACAGAGAGGACCTGGTTTTGAATATCATCCATCAATGACAGATTCACACCACTGTGTGGTGAAGGGCAAGGCGGGAAGGAAGGAGAGGGGGGGAATGGAAAGTGCAGGGGGCTGGTCAATAGCATGCAGCAATTTCATTTTCATTTGCCAGCTCAAAAACAACCCCAGCTTGCTGTGGCCCAAAGCCATTTCTTGTTGAGTGTAATGACTTTGGTAGTTGCTCTGCACTTATTAGACAAGCAACTAAAAAAACAAAACGGCAAAAAGGTTTGAAAACAAAGCAGATGTTGCTAACAGCAGCTATTCTTCTTAGTCTCCATTTGCCCCCTGGAAACAGATCCCAGTAATTAGCAGGACTACTGCATCTCTCATGGGGATAAAAAGAAAAAAGTTAAATAAACCCCAAACCTGCTTCTGTCGCTCTGCAAACACCATCAGAGGGAGTGAAATCTGGATGATACATTCACAGCAAAATGAACAACCACCACAATTTGCTCCTCGGCAAAAATGTCGCGACTGCTCTCGTGCAGAGCCCAGAGCCGGGGCAGCGCAAGCCGACCTGTGGCAGCTGTTAGGAGAACTCCAGTCCTACGATTGTCCCCTTCTCGTGTGAGATTGGATCAGGGCAGTGAGGTAAAACATCCTTAATCCTGACCTGGCAGTACTTGAGGGAGTCACTGGGCATCTGCTGTGGTTTGAACAAAACCCCTTTACTTCTGTCCCCACCTGATGAGCTCTGATGGCCCAGCGCATCATTTCCTGGTCAAACAGCTGTGCTGGCAGTGCCGATTAATGTTTCAGGATAACTAACTTCCTCCTCATCTGCCATTCCTCTGTACCTCTTAGTCTGCTCATGTGGAAACAGCTTAGCGCTGGGTTTAAATAGCACTTCTTCTGCAGCCTAACTTTGCCCGGTACTTGTCCATGTTGCAGCATGTATCCATGTGAAAGACAAAGCATGTTGAGGGTAATGGAGTAGAAGGACAGAGGATCATCATTTTTTTAAGTTGCTTTGGGGATTCCGGAGAAATCATTTGCAAGTGTCAATTATGTAGGCATTTTGATGTGGCTGCCTTGTGGAAGGAAGTTTGGCTCTGCCACACCTTCCCTTCCTTCAGATTGCTTTCACCTGAATTTTAATGACCAAAAAAGCCCTTCAAGCCTGGGAAAGATAAAACCAATGTTTGACACAGAGAGATGGTACAGGGTGACCCTGACTGCTGCCTTTTCTGGATGAAAAATGTCTCGTTTAAAGTTTTCACTTTGTGGATCTCTCCCAGAAATGGATTTGATATCCTGGCTTTTGCATTCACCTCTGATTTTAGCAGAAATTGGCTCAGGCCATCAGGCCAGGCCAGGGAGATGGATCCAGCCTGATTTGTTCACAGACACTTTGCCTGACAGAGGTAAAACGGGTGGTCTTCCTCCAGGAGCCCAGGTCAGCGGCTCCATGAATAGGAGAGCTGGCATGACGGGTATTGAAGCTGTCGCCACTACCAAAATATCCACATCAGTCCTTAAAAACCTTGCTAGCTAAAGAGGTGCTGTGCAAAGGGCTGGAGGTCTTCAAGATATGAAAAGATGTTTTGTCCCCATCAGAAAGCAGCTGATCATGAAGAGGGAATTACAGCCCAGGCCACACTGAACGTCTGCATTCAGTTTTAGCTTCTCCATCCCCTTGGAGTCCTGATTTAGTTAATTGTCCAAAGGCAGATAAAATCTTATGTCTTCTTTTATGATGTCTATGAGCTGTTGGCAGCAAGGAGTGGCTGTATGTAGCAAACACAGAATCACAGAATGTTAGGGGTTAGAAGGGACCTCAAAAGATCATCTAGTCCAGCCCCCCTGCCAGAGCAGGATCACCTACAGTAGGTCACACAGGAAGGCGCCCAAGCAGGTTTTGAATGTCTCCAGAGAAGGAGACTCCACCCCCTTCCGGGGCAGCCTGTGCCAGGGCTCTCTCACCCTCACAGTGAAAAAGTTTTTTCTAATATTTTTGTGGAACCTCCTATGTTCCAGCTTGTATCCATCGCCTGCACACAAATATATAGATAGGTTTACATATATAAAGTGCTTATCACCATATTGATAAATGTTCTTTCGTGCTGGAACCACTCTGATTGGAGGTGTTCTCTCTGGTTTGAGGAGTTTGGCTGCTCAGGTTTCTTGCTTTTGGCCCAGAAAAGGTAAGAGCAAGAGAAAAGAAGGCATTTGGCTGTTTCAGGTAATGAAGAACCAGTCAAACAGGCTGGGATCCTACCCAGAGATCTGTGTGGGGGACCCTGCTCGTTCAGTGGGATGATCTGTAGTAACTTAAACTGTGTATGATCTCAAACCACTCGGGAATAACCAGTGTGAATCTCTTTCAATAAAGGTCTTTCCCATCTTCTTATAAAGTAAAATACCCTGGAAGAGTAATGCAAAACCCACGCCCTAAAGGAACGTGATAGAAATTTTTTTTTTCTTCATTGCCAGAGTGAAACTCTCCAACTCTTATGATATTTCATGTTTTTCTTAGTACTGAAACTCCTGCAGATGCACGATTAGATAGAAACCTCGGCTACTGGTAAAAAGAGGGAGTATGTTTTTACTGGCAGGATTGCACAGAAAAGCTTGAATTCAATGTTAGGTCTTAGGAAGCGGAAGGTATGCTAAAAAGAAGTTAAAATATCATGCTTTCTTGGAATCCGACTCATGCTTTGGGGATGGAAATTCTCGAAATAATCCATTATTGGGACATTCTCAGCTTGAAAATCTTTTGTGCCAAGATCACAAAGGATTTAATCTACATATACACCAGCAATGGGAATTATGCATCCTGCTGTTTTCCAATATCAGCAAGGCATCACTTTAGCATGTTTAGATACCTCCATAGATCTGCACATACGTACTACAATGGGATTTACTTTCCTTTAAACCAAGCTGATCAGTACCCATGGAAGACACAACATATTTCAGTATTATTTGTTAATATGCTTTAGGTCATGATTTTTATTTTTTTTGAGCAAATGTATACTCTCAGTGTTACTGCATTTAGTTAACTTTGGTTTCTGCTTATAGAGGAATTACACAGAGATGCTGAGCACTGGATCATTAGATCTCAGGTCTACTCACCAGAAATCTTATTTCTATTTTTAATATGAGATCTGTGTGAATAATTAAGAATCTATAAATCCAAGAGACTCATAAAAGAGGCTAAGTAACGATCAAAGATTTGGATCAATACCAAATTTAACCAAAAGAATAAAGAATGGGTTGAAAAATTCTACTGATTGCTATATAATATCAGTTTAAGACTTAACCAGATCAAGGGAAATAGGAAACAAAATCCTTGACAGTTTGTTCCAGAGCTACCCTTACAAGACACAAGTCCTGTCATTTATTCGCCTTGTCCTTGACAAATACGCACGAAAGAAGGGAAGGTTTTAAAGCAGAAAATATCAATAATGTCTTCAGGGAGTCAGACAAAATTGGTTTGTCTATTTACAAATCAATAGATAAAATCCTCCATAAAGCTGGTACTTATTTGACTTTGATGCCTGAGCATTATTGCAGGCATAACAGGCTTGTTCTCTGTAACATGTAATGGCACGGAGCAAGGAAGCCGGCGTGCCGCATGGGCGTATGCTCGTGTCAGGACAAGCCACACAATTCCATCAGAGTGGTGGGCTCTGGAGGTGTGCTGAGCTGCATGCCACGCTGGGAATCCCACATGGATGTGCTCAGGGACCTCTTGAGACCTTCCTCGCTTGGCCAAATGCCCCTGACACTTAGTCCCCCTGTCCTATCGGACAACTCTATTGCGATATTGCCATCAGTAATTCCCAGAGGGGAAGAATTCTCTGTACGTTTTCCTTGCTACGTACGAAGGAGTCATTAGACACAAAGGAGGAGGTTAAAGATATGTTGTCTGTGCTCTGTGGGAAATGCAGCCCCTCCTGCCCCTACATGCGGCTCTGGTAGCTGCCTTGAATGAAACAGAAGAGCGTGGCCTCTCCTGGCATTGGCTTTCCCTGGAAAATCAGGAGGTTTTTGCATGGTGTGGTTTTCTTCACTGCTGGGAAGCTCCAGCATTTATTCCCCAGGGGCTGGAATAAGTGGAAAAGGCCATGCAGGGTCAACAGGGACAAGGGAGGCAGTGTCAAGACATTTCCACCAAAATGCAGAGAAAATACAGTTTGTAAACTCTGCTTCCACTTCATTCAAGGAAGGCCAAGATCTGTCCCTGAGAAAAGGGATGCTTTTATATCAAGACTTGAACTGGGAAAAGGAGACCAGAAGCCCTAAAGGCATTGCTCATGTAATTATTGGGAATCTGAAATGCTACCCAGAAAAGGAGCGAGGGAAGATGCAGAGGGAGAAATGATACCTTTCATTAAATTAGCCAAGCAGAGTGGCTGCAGTGCAACAGAGGAACAGATGAAATACAGACGGCTCTCAGGCACATAAGCCCTTCTGCAAGGCTGAGACAAAGACAGAAGACTAGATAAACACAGTCACTAAACACAACCAAGACCCCAAGCATCTATCTGAATGCTACAACTGCAAAAATATTGCCCTTAACAATTTGAAAATGCCATTTGCAGGATGTAGGATCAGCCCTAAGAAATCAGTGAGAGAAAAACTGATTGGGTGGAAATTCCATACAATGGGGGTCAACACCTTTTGTATTTTCTCCATCAGGATTTAAAAAGACATAAAAACTGAGGCATAAAGGCCAACAGCGAGAAAGATTTTTTTTTCCTCAGCCAGCAGTAAACAACACACATCTTTCAGAAAATGAGACATGTCCCAAGGAATTTGAGATGGATCATTGCCTTTTATGAAACATTAGACGCGTCTGGAAGTTAACAGTGAAAATTAGAATGCAGAGAATAGACAGATCGCAGAAAAGCATCATTATGTGCAACGTATTGACTTTCCTTTCACAGTGGGGATAACAGCATTATTGTTTAGGTGAGCAAATGGGAATTCAAATGGGAGACCAAATCCACCTTGCTTTTTTTTCGGACAAGACGAAAATTGCTGCAAAGTCCTGTATTACTGTATTATGTATTACTGCCTGGAGGAAAGTTCCTCCCCAAGCAAGCGGATGAAAATATTTTGAGAGAGATCACAAAGGAGCTTAGAGCAATGAGCAAACACCAAACAGGCAGTGTAAGCATGATTAATTTGTTTCTGCCTGCTGCCCCATTCAGAGAGGGCTGAGCTGGGAAAAACATGGTTTATCTGCAAAAGAAACAGATTCCTATCATGATGAGAATGGGGACAAAACTGCTTTGAATCCTCTTTGTTGCCTTTTACGCCACAAATTCTCCAACAAAAGACACAAAACTTAAAATACCCACACACTAGAATGCAGTCTCATTGTTATTTCCAGCAACAGGGGTCTGTGCTCGGATGCCTTTGTTCTCCGTATCTCTTCGTGTGCCCTTTGTTTACAGCCTTCTGACTGTTGGTTAACAAATTACCGTGTTACATGAATGAAAAAGACTGGATCTCTGATAAAGGAATTGCGATGAGCAGAGATGATGCTGGTGGTTCTACAAGGTACTTACTAGACAATTTGTGCCACAACATGTACAGCCCCAGGAGGACAGGCTGAGTCTTAGCAGTTGCATGATGCCCAGGTTGGTGGCTGAGACATGGTTTGAAGGTGAAGGCAGGTTAAAAGGCATGTCACGACTCTGCTCTGGTGGCACAGTGGAGGCGGTGGTGGATGGTGGTGTGAGATGAGGAACCCACAGCCATGGTCCAACTTCTCAACCCAGTTTTGCTCCCAAACTGAAGGTGTGAATGACCATGCCCTGAATCCAGGAGCAGGAGCTCAGTGGTTTCAGGTCACCTACTTTCCGAGGCCGCCCACTCCTGTTCTCATGAAAAAGAAGCTGTGGTGTCTAAGTTGGACACACCTCATGTGCAGTCTGACTATTGCAGGATCTGGCCCGAATCTGGCCCTTGGTTTGGCTGAGCTGGGTGAGCAACCAAGAACGATGATGCTGCTACTTCCTCTGCCAGCAGGACCGTGGGCTTCTAGAGAAGCAGCAGCCCCATCTCTCTGCTCCTCATGGGGGACCTTACCTCAGCTTCTCCCAGCACACGTCCTCCCTGCTGCCACCTCCCAGTCCCTCACCATCTCCTTGGTGCTAATCTATCCAGGTGGTTTATCAGATGGTTTGCAGTGACTTGGCGTTTGTACTGACCATGAGCCCTGAAAATATATAAGAGAGTGCCTTGAGTTTCATAGGACTTCAGTGTTATTTTGGTCTCTTAGTGCTTTATTTTTTGTCCCTGAGAATAAGTCCTGTTAGTGCTGGTGATATGTCCAGCAAGGGCAGCTACTAGATAAGTGAGAAAATATGCAAACAACATAGATTTGGAGGAAGGCAAGAGATTTTTCTCAAGGTTTGTGTGCTTTTATGAAGTGCTGAAGAACAGTAAAAACTTTAAAGTATAGTTAATCAGTATGATGTGAGATGAAAATAGATAAAATGTACCAGCCACAGAACTCTGGAGTATGGCTTTTTTTTTTTGCTTTTTTTTTTTTTTTTTTTACTTCAAATCACAATATAACTAGCTTTAAAGAAAGCAGAAACACTGAAAGCAGTTTTCTGGGAACAAAGTGCATTGCATATTGCTCAGCTGTGGTTTAGAGGTTTGCTCCTTTTCATTGCCCCATCCATTGCTAAGTGGTGTCTTCCCTCCTGGTATTTAGCAATAAGCTAACACCTTTGAAAGCTTTGACTCACCACCAGCAAACCACCTTCCACTGCAGCTAAATATCTGCTTACATTTGAATATTTAATGGAACCTGGTTGAACTCAAGGAAACTGCTGCTGGGAGAGGAATTACGTTAGAGCAATCTGTAGTAATGATCTGAAGCGGTGCCATTTGCAGCAATGGCACTGTTACTTCATATCACTGCCACATTGTTAACGAGACCGCTGAAACACACAGAGCCTATTAGTTGACAGGGGATAAACCTGTGAGGAGCTGAGCACCCGTGGTTTTCAGAGGCCCTCGACTCACATCCTCTTTGGCAGCTGTAGAAGTTCCCACTCAGCCTCCAACACACCAGGATTGCCACCCCCTCACATCTCGCAGCAGAAAAGCTCAAGGGAGCCTTGCCTAGCCCATTCCAGTGTGCAAAGACTGGGGTAACAAAAAGCCTGGTGCTTCTGCAAGGGGCATATTGAGGGAAAGGTGGAAAGGCAGGATCTCCTCTCTCCTCTGATGGCTTCTGAAATGACTTTGCCTGCAAGCCACTAATCCCTCTTAACTAGGCAGTTGCACTCTCCTATACTGGGACAATTTTTCCTCCTGTTCTCTCACTGTCACACAGCTACCAAAGCAGAAGACAGGTCAGTTATAGGCTTCCTTGAAAAAACCCACAACCAAACAACAACAAAAAAACCCACAACAAATCTCACCTGGCTCAGTGGAAGATTAAACCTGGAGCTAAAGCTGAGCCCAAAGGTCGTCTCTGAATTCCTGCAATGGCTGAAGATGTGCATCACTCGTTTCTAAGCTGAGTGAGATGCTACAGAGGTCATTGAACTAAAGGAAAGCACAACTGGTAAGGTGACAAACGCTAGCAAAACTCTTCCTAAAAGCAAAGAGGAGCCAAAGGAGAAGCGTAATCACATCTTTTGAGCAGTGGCTTCCCACCAAGTGAAAAAGAGATGTTAGGCTGTCACCACTTCTTCCAGCACTGCTGAAGGTGTATTGGCAGTGAGAAGCAAGCAGACATCTCCTCAAGAGCTCACCTTTTATGTTCTGAGTAATTGCATTTTTGTTAAAAGGTGCTTCCTGCCATCCCTCAGCTCTCAGGGGTTCCCGTCTGTGGCTGCTGTCTGAGCACTCGATACCACCTCAAAGCAGGTGGTTGTGGAGGCCCTTTCAAAGACCTGTTGCCAGGCTGGACAGAATAAAACTTGATTTTCCCATTTCTTCTCCCTATCTCCATTCACTGTTTGGCACCACTAATTAAATTGATGAGTAGCATCTGGGATGGGGGCTGTTTCCATTTGGTTTTCATTAATGACACTGTAAATAGCTGTAATGAATTTTCCACTTAAGTTTTCCCTGGATGCAGGAGAGGATGAAACCACCTCAGCAAGAGGACAAAGGGAGAGGCTCTTATCTCACATGGCAGAGAGATTCTGCCACACCTGGAGAAGGAGTCCATGAGTAAGTCACTTATGGATCAACTTCTTGTCAGGCTTCCCTGCATCTTCTCCTGAGTCACCAGGCTCTGCCCTACACCTGGCACAGGATCGGAGATGAGACAGGTCCTCCTCTAAACCTATCTGGCTATTTGGGCACTGATTTCCAACAGCTGAGAACTGCCATCAAATCCAGAGAACAACACTTCTACTAGCAGTGGCCATTGAAATCCAAATTCTTTATTCAGGGGCTTTATTAATTTAACAAAGAAATCATTAGTGGATGAGATTCTGAGAAACAGCATTCGCTTTGGACTTGTAATACCCATTGCAGCCTTGGGCTGGCATGTGGGGTGTTTATTCAAGCTTGGCCCTCAAAAAGGGTCACCAAACTCCTGTCCCAGAGTTTTTCTATTTACTTTCCATTGCAAATCAATGTTGTATAAGGACTTAATCTCCAGTTTGCTTTGTAGAAGTTGATTTATCACTTAATAATGGCCTCGCTGTGATGGGGCAAGAAGAGGCAGAGGCTGAGCAATAGCTCTATTGTGTTGTCAGTATAAATTAGAGCTAAAGATGTTACTCTCTAACCACAAGCTTTGGGGTTTCTGTGTTTTTGTGAGGTTTTTTCTTTTTCTTTTTTTTTTTTTTTACGAGTGCAGTTTTCAGCTGACAAAAGGCTTTTTTGCACAACAGATTCATTCCCATTTAGGGTTTCATCCCACACAGTTTTCACAGCCCTACTGCCCCCTGTATCTCCTGCAGGCAGCAGCACGCAGGGAGGGGATCGAACCACAGGGAAGACAGAGCCTGCTTTCTGTACTGTAAATCGCAGAGTACAGCTATTGGGAGATAAATATAAGGAAAAGGCTCATTGATTCATAGTCCACTTTCCGAAAATCTGAAGTTTCAACAGACCTAGGGAAAAAAAAAAACCCTAAGAAATTTGTTCTACCTTATTTGTTATTAGAGAGAGCTGACTTCAGTTGTGTCTTTTACCTTCAGTTTCTGAGAAGCTCACATGAACTGCAGCCTCAATAATCACCCAGCTCAAGACTCAAGAGTAGCATCAACTGGCCTGTGGCATAAACAGGAAAAAACCTCCCATACTCTATGAAATAACATAAACCAGGGCTCATGGGGTTAACTTACTATAGCATAGAGACTCATAGAGGGGAGAAAAATTTATTTATAAGTTAACATTTTTACACACGCGCATGCATATATATACCCATTAACTTGCTAGGATGTATATTGGGAGAATTTAATACATTCTTCAACAGCTGAGAAATTTCTGTTCTGCTCACGAATTCATCACCACAGTGAGTGATAATGAGCTTTTTGCTGTAGGATGCAGCTCCTGGTGAAGGAGAGGCTAGAAATGCATGCTTTCCCTGATATTAAGGGAAAAATACGTTAACCCTTGTCAGCTTTGCTAAGTATGCCTATAATGAACCATACTAAAATTAAAAAGGTAAAAGCATATGAAGCAGAAACCAAACCATGGAGCTGATGTACTTTTTCACTGTTAATCAAAGAAGAACAAAGTAAAGCTTCTTCAACGTTTTATTAAAGCTTTCATACTCACAGTCTCTTTGGCCTGACAGAACAGAGCAACAAGATCTTGGGAAAAATCCTTCAAATAATTTTCTTCTAGATAATAAATTATCAAATTTACATATTCATTTATCATTATTTCACAGAAGTTTTGGGATACCTTATTCCACTAGCTAAGTAACTGATTTGCAGTAACACAACTTCTTTTATTTATCATGATTCAGGTCACAGTGTTCTTACAAATATTTTCTCAAAAACATTGTAGTTTTCAGTGACTTTACTGATACCTTATCCACATCCTCAATGTCAAAGTGTCTCACAAGTAACTTCGCAAAACTTTTACATTCACTGCACATTCTAATCAACAAATTAACATTTAACAGACATCCAAGATATCTTTTAAAAATAATAAATAATACTTTTTTGTGTCGAAAGTAACTGCTGTTTTATATAGGAGGAGATATAAACAAGGTCCCCAGAGAGGCAGCCTTTCAGCAGCATTTCTTGCTGTTACGATTACTAGTGACCAAAATCCTTCATGTGGCCCCACCTATCTCTCCCTTCTCATTTTTTTTCAAATAAAATATGAATCTATTCTCTTAAAGATGGCTCTACTGCCTCTGATCTGTTCTTCTCCCCCCTCCTCATTTGTTCTTGAAAGCAAAACACTATTTCTTAATAATAAAGGAGATTTTTATATCAGAGAGAGATTTGTATGTCAATGAATAATTTGGTGAACAAAGAAGTACTGGCAATAATTTTTCTTTTTGCCCTGTAGGTGGAAGAAAACTTTTCTTAAGTTCTCCATTGCCTTTAAAACACTTTACAGAATAATGGAGTATTTCGTCCTTGCACTAATAGGACAGACATTCCAAATCCATGAAGTTGAAGGAGAAATTCCAATCTTTTATGAGCTGCTGAAGAATGCACCACACCATCCAACTTCAAACATTCTATCAAAAATATGATTAAGCCATCGTCTAAGCAATAGTAATGATCTCTTGTATTCTCCCAGATGCTTTCATCTCTGCAATGAATATATTTAAGAACTCCTAGACCTCCTCCTGTCTCCCTTTCTTAAAAGAAATAAAAAATCCTTATAGTTACTTTGATGAGATAATACACTAATTTATTTAATTCCACTTACTATTTATGATTTAGATAATTCAATAAAGAATGCATGGCTGGGTCATGTGTATGTATACTCACAAATATATGTCTGGGCTAGAATTTCTTCCTCTGACTATTGAAGTGCATCAGTCTCCTAATGGCACTCTGCAACTTTGCAGAAAGATTTTAGCCCAGGAACTGGAGGCCACTTCATCTGATTGAAACTCAGAATGCTCTCCTAACCTTCCACATTTTAGCAAAGTATGCAAAACCTCTCCACGCTGGCTTCGTTTTTTGGTTGTTGTTTTTTTTTTTTTTTCCTTTTCTTTTAATACAGGAGACTTCCCTTTTCATTCTCTTTTTAAAAATTAACATGTCTTTAGGGACAGGGTTGGGAGTGCTCACTGAAGAAACTTGACTGGGCAGGACTTGCAAACAGAAGCCCAGAAAGACGTAGGTGGGCAGCGAGGCGAACGTCACTGCATCCGCACTTGGTGCTGGTAGCCAGCCCACACACCGGTGGCATCTGTTCATCTCTTCATTTGAGCTTGTCTCTCCCTGCAGTCCCTGGGAGAATGATGCCTTAATGCAAGCAGATCAAGAAAATCAATATAAAGTATACCCCCTCCTATTTTATTTATTTCTTTGCTTTTATCTTTTTTTTTTTTTTAAGGGAAGAAAAAAAATCTCTTGGTTGTTCATCCCTTACGAGAGATTTTAAGGTAATCTTTCATCAGCTTTCCTTACCACCATGAGAAAAAAGAAATAAATAAATCTCTCTTTTGCATTTTTACTTCAGGCAACCGAAGCATGAAATAGGAAATCTTGTCTGCAGTGAAGAGCAAATGTGTCACCTTATTTATTAGTTTCATAATCAGCTGAAGACTTTGATTCATTGCACAAACCCAGCCAGAGTCTTTCTGAATAAAGACAGAAATAAGGACAGGCTCTAGAGAAGGTTGCTGAGTATCTCCTTTGGATTATTTAGACAGAGATGCAATGATGAATGTAGTTGAAAATCAAATAGGACTAAAAACAAGACCAGAAGGCCTTGTGTCCTTTTCCCTCCTGTGGAAAGTTTGAAGAGCTCTCCCTTTTTATCTGTCAAGTCTCTCATCGGCCACGTTACATTACAGCTTCAACCTGGAGATTGTGGAGTTCTGTACCTCAGATGGGTTTAGTTAAGCTTATTGACCAGCTCGGTGGGTTGAAATCCTGGAGTCCTGGCTTCAAGGTGCCATTGATGTGAAGTGAGCAGAATTTAAAATGTTTGCAAAGTGCTCACATAGCGCTGTGGGCACTCAGGCACTGTGAAATGTCTGGTACTTTCTTGGCAAACGTGGCTTGAGTCCATTTGGACATTTTAAATCTTGCAGGAGGAGTCACCATAACCAGATACAGGGGACAGAGTAGTAACTGACTGCTGTGCCAAATGCAAATACCTCCTACATTATGTTTAGTAACTTTCACAAAAACATCCTTAGTCTTCCTAGGGTTTGAAAAATTCTTTATTCTTTTGGAAGGCTGGAAGCTAAACCAAAGTTACTAACATGTCCCTAAGTGAAATATTACACTATACCCCTAGAGACTTCAGTTTACAGCTGAATATCACACTGCTGCCCAGCCTCTTGTATATGTTACGGTATTGTGTCAGCCTTCTCACTGTGGCCTTAGGGCTTCTTGGTCAGGGGCTAAGGGCAAAGAGCATCAGTTTTCCTGCTTACCACCACTGATCTATTCTGGAATAAGCTGATCCGTGGCTTTACTTGGGCACTATCTATTTAAACTTCTTACTAACTATACTTTCAGCATCTTCATGGAAAATCATACTTTTCTTTTGCTCACCAAAGAAAAAAGACTCCAGTTAATGCCATTCCACAATGCTGCTGACTGCACAAACAGCAACGCAGATAAATAACATTCCTACCATGACATCTAACAAGAAATTGGTAAGGTACAGCAAACAAGGGCCTTCTTGCACACCGAAACACCTACATGTAAGTGACTCCAAACTTGTAAAAATAGTAGTATGTGTGGGAGCACAGAGAAGGAGCTCCCCATGCAACTGTGTAGCCTTAGATAGAAAATCAGGAGACTAGCACAGGTAGAGAAATTGTATGAGGCATGGACATCAGCTCCAGTGGGTGCCATGTCTCAGTGTGATGCTCCTGCTTCATGAAAGATGCTGAAAGACTAAGAAGGCAGAAAATACATTGTCAAAGTCTAAGGCTGAGACAGACACTAAACTCTAACAGATGCTCTGTGCGATTCCCCCAGTGTCCTCCCAGGGGAGGTAACAGGGGAACCAGGAAGAAAAACTTCAAAGTTGAAAAAAACTTAAACCAGCTTAGTGCCTTCTGAACAACAACAATGTCCCAACCAGAAAAAAGGTCCCCAACTGGACTCAGCAGCAGAGAGGAGTGCTCAAGTCCAGAGTCCCAATGACAAAAACAAACAGAAAAGCAGCTGTGCCGCTCCTACCTGGTGAAGCAGAGGGAAGCCAACCCGTCCTGAGGAATGTTGCTCCTCGGCAGCATGACAGCAGGAGGCAGGAGCAGCAGCAGCACAGGCAGAGCTGACACCCAGCCCAGGACAACCCTCCCAGCACAGCAGCACTCAAGGCCCCAGGGCTCTGCTCAGGGGCCCTTTTCTACTGAGCACCATGGCAAGGAACGCTGGCATTGGTCCTTTGGGCTCACCTCACCCATCCTCTCCTCCCCACATGCACAGCTGCCCCCTCCCTGATTGTCATTGTCCCCAGTGCAGGGAGCAGCAGAGAACTGCCAGCCTGGGGCTCTCACACCAGGACATACATGAACATTAAGCAACATGATAATTGTTTATAAACAAAAGGCATCTAATCTGTTTAGTGTGTTGCTGATGTGCTTAAAGGGCAACAAATCATCATCTCTAATAGATGCAGATGGACAAAACACTCAGAAATGGGGGTTCTTCAGAGCTGCAGGCTGGAGGAGAACAAAATCCAACAGCTGAAAGCTGAAGCTGGATCTGTCTGCTCTCTGACTAAGAAATGGTTGTTAAACAATGTGGCTACTAGCAATATTTCCCCAGGGTTGTTAGTGGATTATCCAGTGATGGATATGTTTTAATTAAGAGTGGACATGTTTTCCAAACCTCCAATCTTCAACCAGATGTTAATTCAGAGACATTTTCTGGTCTGTATTATACAGGGTAGTTGGCTGAGATGATCTTCGTTTCTTCTGGCATTATAATCCATAAATCTTGTCAGTAACTTGTACTATTGCTCCAGAATTCACCATGGAAATATGTATACAAAGGACATGATGAAGAGGAACAAATCGATCCCCGATCTTTGTCCAAAGCTCCCTTTTTAAGTGGAAATGCATATAATTGTTGATTCACCGAGCCCACTCCCTCCTTGACCCATCATTTAATCAATTAGGGAGGAAAACACAGGCTGACCTTACAGATGTGCACATATGCTAATCGACCTGTTAATTGCCTATAGAGCAATTAAGCTCATAGGTATAAAACAATTGTGCTTTAAAATTTGCTTCTTTCCTTAAAGAGAAGCCTGTGGTGTTTAAAAATGCAAGTTTAGAATCTGAAAGCCATTGGTTTTTGTGATATTTAATGGATGTGGGGCCAGAGGGTTAACTGAGCTGTTAGATGGCTTTTCAGTAGGCATCAAAAAGAGCATGAATGAGTCCCAGTTTGACAGCTTGTAGATAAACTGTAGATGGGAGACATAATTTACACATATTTTAAAAATTCAACAACAACAGCAAAAAATTCAAGGGACTTTAGCCAGCTGGTCTTCCTTTTAAAACTGGATATGGAAAGCAGGGAGTCTTTGCACAGCAATGATGACATGCAGAAGCCTTCTATATAAATTTATCAAGCCTTTGTGGAATAATAAGCTACAATCTAGCTAGCCTGGGGCAGCCTGCTGTAATTGTTATGATTTGTTTCCCAGATACAGTACAAATTCCTTGGTAATCTTTCCTGAATTTTAATAAGAGGAAAGGAAGACTTAATTAAAGAATCCTTTGTGTTGTTCTATAGCGACTGCCATGTGTGAGCGCTTCAGTTCTGAGTCTTATCTCCATCGTGCAGCCCACAGCTTCGCCTTTGTAGATGGTGGTGGTAAGTCAGGCTCAAGGAGTGAAATAACTGAGCAGCTTGGGTTTTGGGGAGCGAGTACCACTCTGGCATCTCCAGTGGCTGCTGTGAAGAGGGGAGGACCAGAGCCCTTTGATGTGCCCTGCTGCATTACAAGCTGCTTAATAGCATTTATTCCAAGATAAATTAGGGAATACCCAGGCCACATGCAAAAGCAGCGTGAACTTTTTTATTTTTTTTAAGGGGTATGTACAACATAATTGACTTCTCTCAAGTGTAGTCTCTGGTGTCAATAGGGGGTTTTGTACATTGAAATCAATGGGCTTTTATTTTTATGACAATAAAGTAGGGAAGTGTATCTTCACAGGCAGTCATTGAGTGCATCCCAGAAGCTGGTAGAAAAGAGGTGAGCTTCTATATTGGCAGAGTTTATTATTTATTTGGAAATAAATCCTAGTCTCCTCTAGTTTTGGGAATAAGCAACTTTTATAACAGGAGTTTGTAATTAAGGCTGGCTGCCCCAATTTACAAGGCCCTGAGAATCGAAATAAGATGATGGATTTCTTCAAATGTGACCTGGAAACTGGCTTGCTTCTCAGAGTCGGTTGTGTCTGACAACTGGCAACAAGAACTCTAGAAACAAACTCTCCTTGCCTTGATGTGGTGAGAGCATACTCCAAAGGCGTCTTATCAAGCCTTTGCTCCCTCCTTTTCCTCATTAGAAGTTCTCTGAGCTCATGACAGGTTTTGGGGTATCTCGGTGAACTGATACGGAAGTATCTCAGTCCAAGATATTCAGGCAGAAGGCAATGACATACAGGGGTGAGATTTATTCCATTGCATGTTGTACCTCCCATGCACTCCGCTTTTGTGGTGGTAGGAGAGTCCGTTAAGTAGCTCTGACAATGGCATTGGTAATTTATGGACAACCCTATAGCCAGGTGGTGGGGATTGTGCTCAGTCTCAGAATACAGAGAGAGGCTGGGATACAACTCTGATTTATGCCAGGAGTCCCCATCATGGCATGACCAGCCTGTCCACAGCCAATCATGGGATCAGCTCTGTGGTCCTGAAAATAACCTTTACCAAAGGGTGTCCTACAGCTTCTGATATGTTTCCCCTTAAGAGATAAAAGATCCTCTCTGTCACCTGCTGATTAAAGACAAAATTGTCACTTTTCTGCCTGTGTAATGACAGGATACATTACATTTTCCATATATTCAAATCAGCCTTTCAAAGTACAGATGAAGTACACTCAACATCTGCAAATAACTCCAGGGCAGGGCCATTTGGTGCAGATCGTTCTACCTTTCTAATGAAATACAGGATTGATTTTAATTTTTTTTTTCTAAGGAAAAAGAAAGCTAAACAAAGCTCAGTTAAGAGGGCTCTGCTGATTTCACCAGCCTTGTGAGATAGGGCATCCATCAGTCACATGTCCGAATTGCAAGGCAGGTGAGGTTTTACGGATAAAAATAAATTGCTGAAACTCCACCTGGTTGCACACAGAAAACTGTGAAATAGTTTGCTTTGATCAACACCTCTTGTATATGTTACTAAAGGTATCACTGTACTTCCTTGAAGTAATTTTACTGGGGAAAATACAAGTATATATATATATTTATGCACCTTTTGCTGTAAGGAATTAAAAGTTTGGCCAGCATCTCGGGCTCCCTGTTCTGTTTAAGAATGCCTAGTACAGTTTTGAAAGCTTTTCTATTCTTCTCTCTTCATCTGTCCTACACCTCTGCTACCCATCTACCCTACATGCCTGAGGAGCTGCTGTTGCCCCCATTGCTGCTGTCAGTACAAGAATCCTCAGCACTTGCATTGCACTGGCACTGTCAGTTCTTTCCTTCCATGTTGAACCCCTCTCCTAGGAGTAGGAAGGATGCTAATAATAAATCAGTTAATTTGGTGACCGGAGAGCCAAAAATACAATCTCTAGATAACATTCATCTTAAACCTGTCCTTAGCCTCTGTGTGTTGGAGAAGTGTCCTGAGACTTTCTGTCTTTTCTTACACCTTGATATCACAGCAGAGGGTTCCTCAAGGGAGTGGAGAAAAGTGACGGCAGCCCTGATAGCCAGTGTTTTATTCCTTCCTTTCTGAACAGACACTGCACATGGCCTGATGCCACTGCTTTAGCTGATGAGCACGTGAAAGCCTGAACTGTGGACAAAAGAGTTAATTTGTTAAAAGCAAAAATAATTTCCTTTTTCTCTCTCTTCCTTTATCCATTTGCATCAAAATCTCATCAAGCAAGCAATGTTTTTCTACACCTAGTTTGTATTTTATTTTTAATGCACTTTTGTGTCCTTCCAGCTCTGTTAGGGTAGATCAAAACAATCTAGGAGCATATGTTCCTGTCAGATTTAATGTGTGGACCTTCCTAAATCCCCCAAAAGCCTTTTCAGATGTAGACCTACATTTAAGTAAGCAATTAATTATTGCATAGCTCTCCCAATGAAAACACGATTTGTTTGCAATTTAAAGTGCAATTCCAGCTCTTTTGAAGTTTCCTGTCTGTTCATTTCTGAGCTAAGGATTGTGCAAATTTCATCTCAAGCAGTACCTGTCAAATCATCAAAAGGCACTGGGGAGCCTCCATTGTGTCAGGAAGAATTTCCAGTTCTTCACTCACTCCCACGGAGTTCAGGGACCAGGCAAATTCAGTCACACATATCTGTATATGCAAACCACTGAACTAAAACCTCTCTCTAAAAAAACTTAAACCACGGTGTCTTACCTAAAAGGACACAGCCTTCCTACAAAAACAGGAGAACATTTAATTGATCCTATGACACTCTGACATGTCAGGCAAGAGGGTGTGCTCAAGAGGGGAGAGGATTTGGGAGGGAAGTGTTAGTTGTCCTGGTTCACGAGCCAGGCACAAAACTCTGGGGTGATTTGCTGCAGAGAGGAGGTAACTGTGATTCAGCTGTCATGTTGTCAACTGTTCCTGAAGACCCAGCACCCTGACAAGGCAGGGAAATACTACCCACCAGAGCTGGGGGCAAAATATGTCTTTCTGCTGGAAAACTCCAGGTGGTATGATAGCTTGTCATGCAGCAAATCGTCCTCACTGTGCAATGCATCACCTGCCCCTAACCCAACAGAAAACACAAAAGCCCGAGTACAGAAAGCCCCATAAATACACAGGAAAAAAAATCAGAGGATTAACGCAGGGCTCGTTGTGTTGGTTTTTGAGGGAGGGTATAAAATTCATCGCTTGGGGGAAATCATGAGAGGGATATTTAAATCACTCAGAGAGCACAGAGCATATAAATAATAATGAACAGAATAAAATGCAAATGGCCTGGAAGGAATCAATAGTCATGAATGAAATCAGCCCTCAGATCCTAATTGAAATGAAAATGAGATGCATATTCAATATGTGCTTAATAGAATATACATAATATGAGAATCCTGAGTTAGTGAACAAGACCTTTCCATCATGCAGATACATACAGGCAGGCACCCCTCCTTAGGAAGCCAATGCCAGCAGATGTGCCCACCCTCACCATACATCCATGTATTACTATGTATATATACACATATACATGCAGTATAATGGAAACAATGAACTTTTAACCCATGCTAGGTCTCAACCACAAGCATCCATGAAAAGACCAGCTGTTCTTTCTGAATATCTGTGAAGATGTGATAGGTATTTTGCACACTGCTACAGTATTAATTGGGAGCTTTTTTTTGTGTCAGAAATAGCATGTGCCAAGATTTTACTCTGCTTTGTATTTTGGGCCATTTTGCAGTAACCAATTGGGTGCTCATGTGCTAATTGCTCTGTCTGGTTTCTTGGTAGCCCTTCACTGGACCTCACTGAGCTGCACAGAGAAGTGGGAACAGTTGCTCTTGGAACCTAATTACAAAGAATTGAGTTATTTCCTGACGCAGGCCTGAGCTGGGGATCTCACGTTATCTCAGCAGAAAGCAGATGTGCACTTGTGTGGGGATGGCTTCCCCTAACGTGGTAAATACTGGTACGCTCCCCTGAAGTAGGAAAAGAGCTGCCTTTTAAAAATAGAATCACAGAATGTTAGAGGTTGGAAGGGACATTGAAAGATCATCTAGTCTAACCCCCCTGCCAGAGCTGGATCACCCAGAGTAGGTCACGCAGGAACGCGTCCAGGCAGGGTTTGGATGTTTCCAGAGTAGCAGACTCCACAACCTCCCTGGGCAGCCTGTGCCAGTGCTCAAAAACAGTGCTCAAAACAGATCTCTGGTGTTTGTACCTTGGAAGAACAAGCAGCAGGGACAGGAACATTGGTGTCACATGCAGCAGTGTCCTTGTCAGGACTGCAAACATCGGCAGTCATTAACACTGTACAGCTGGGATGGGACCACACGATGTTGCACAGTCTTGGGACCCAAGAAATCACGCAGCTGAGTAGGTGTGAGCCTTTCATGGCTCACACAGGATCACCACCCTGAGGTTCCCTCCCTCCTCTGTTGGGGAGCAGAAGTTAAAGTTGCCCATCTTGGCACTGAAGTGCTGATTAGTATTTGCCATGCTGGTTGCCTCCCGCAGCAAAACAGGATCAGGCATAGTCTGCTGCTGGGCTAAAAGCCCAAGAGTCCTAATTGCAATTCTGCCACAGTCCATCTTCAAGGTGTCTCTCTCAATTTCTCTGCCTCCATTTCCTCAGCTCCACCCCGCATCTGTCCTAAGAGCTGATTGATTAACATTGCTATGGGGTTTTGAAAATGTTCTGTGCTAAATTCTATCTTAAAGTACCTAAAAATTAAACAGATTGAGTTTATTCTATTGCTTCGCAAAGCAAATGTCATCTGTAGTGAATTTCTTGCCTCATCTGCTAACAAAATGCTTCTTTTTTTTTTTTTCTTTTCGACTTTTGTGGAGGCAGGGTTGTTGGGGAGGAAGCTGAACACAGTAATTTAAGGGCTAAAATTCTTTATCTTGCTTTGGTATCTAACAGTAATGCTACTATCCCATCACTGCTGAGC
Source organism: Apaloderma vittatum (assembly GCF_000703405.1). Lineage (NCBI taxonomy): Eukaryota > Metazoa > Chordata > Aves > Trogoniformes > Trogonidae > Apaloderma > Apaloderma vittatum. Next base: position 119,450 of record NW_009699347.1, on the reverse strand, counting down.
CAGTAACCCAACTGGATGTCAGACTGATAAGGTCTTTATCCCAGATCCTTTACTGGAAGGAGGCACATTCTTCTGAATCTGCACCCACTTTATGACTGGACGGAGGCATTCACTGAAAGGGGAAAAAGAGAGAAGGTTTAATTATTTCTTACGTTGTGTGTATTATAATAGAAAGCTGAAGTAAAATCACTCCTCCCTTAACACAGCACAATAGCTCTTCTGGCACAGTGAAAGGCTTTGTTAAAGGCCTCTCGGACTCAAGCTGCTCTGTGGGTTGTCCTCATGGGAAAAATGGGTCAAAATTATCACTAGTGCAAACTACACAGGTTTTAGCTGTCACCTCAAGGATCAGTGTAGCCAGAAATCTTTCCAAATCTGTTGACAAGTCAGGGTGCAGCTTGTACTGTGGCCCCTTGCTGATAGTTTAGCACAGGAGAATAACTGCAGTGAGCAACGCAGCGGTCCAGCTGGGGTGGGATTGCTCTGGTCCCTCATGCTGTGTCCCCCTGCCCAGTCTCAAGTTGAGGCATCTCAATTCTCAGAAGTGAACATGGTCATTTGGGAGGATCTTTGGCCAACAGCTATTCTCGCAGCCAGCTGAGTAATTCTTCCAGTTATATTCTTTTCTCTGATAGCAGATGGTTGTCCGTAGTTGTTCCTTCGTAACTTCGCTCCTTAGTTACTAACTCCAGGCTGTGGGAAGCCAAGAAAATGGAGACTGTTGACATGATGGATTTTGTCCTCATCACCTGTACCACCTCCTGTCCTCCTGCTTGCCCAGAACTGGTGTGCTGGGTTCCAGTCCTTCCTCCCACAGACCCTACAGCCTCTGCTACTTCAGAAGGGTAGCTTTGAGTCATATGGAATACGCTTCTAAGAACTTGAACCTATTCTAGGCTACTGCTGCCAGGTACAGCAGATGCTATCTATTAGATTTTACTTTCCCAGAAATTCCTCTTGATTCATAAAACATTCAGGATTGTGGACCCCTATTTTGTCCACTTTTCCTCACCCACTGTGTAGATTTTGGCAGTGGAAATGTGTATGAAGGACTATGGAGCTGGTTGTCCTCTCTAATGTCTTTGTTGGCCAGAGCAGTATTTGCTAATCCATGAGCCTTCAGTCCTGTGGAGTCTTTGAGGCATCAGGAAGTGATTTTCCAGATGAGAGGAAGAAACTAATAAGAAAAAAAGATGTTTTGAGCTATACGCACAAATTCCCATGGATGCAAACAAACAAAACGGAGAAGAATGAATCCAATTAGAAGAGCATTCAAAGTTCAGCCTTATTTTAAGCTTTTTAAGTCAAAGCTCATGTAGCTATGCTACATCAGAGTGTCCTTGGAATTTGTTCCTTTGTATTTCTTCTTTCAAAATTAGACAGTTCTTCAGTTAAAAAGGTCAGGGCAGTCTGGAGTAAGAACCGAGAAGAAATTCCTCCTGCTTTCCTCCCTGGGGAGCAGCACTCAAGGGTGGGCGCCTGTCCCTGGACAGCTGAAGACAGCAGCAAAGTGGTTCTCGGCGAATCTTTTAGTGCTGGGATGAAGCAGAGAATTACTTGGATTAGTCTGGAGCATGTGTTGTTTCTGCTGGCCCTGGCAAGGTTGAGCATGAGCACAGGCTGAGCACTGGCAGCTTGTAGTGTCACAGCTTGCAAGGAGGACACGTTCCTGACACCCCTGTCTGGGACACACACGTGGTGATGGAGCTGTGACCAGGCTGTTTAGCTGAACCTGCCCTCCTTTTCGGAATATCAAATATTTATATGTGCTCTACTTTAATATCTATTTCTAACTCTACTCAGGCTACTTAGAATAGGGGCAGGAGCCATTCATGTAGGACTCACAGGCCAACGGGAAAGGGATGCTGGGAGTTTCAGGGGAAAGCTCTTAGAATAAACACTGATCTGGAGTGAGTAGAACATTCAGGACCATTACCATCCCCTTCCCTGCCAACTAGTCCTCATCTTCTACTCCTAGATTTATATGAGGATCGTCAGTCCTACACCACTGTCACCCTCATCTTCTGGAAGACTTCCTTGCATTGGCAGTATCAAGATCAGCGTAGCACTTGTTATGTTGGTTTCAGATTTTTTGTAGGCAGAAAAGATTTCGCTTTAAAAAATGAAATTACCAGATGGGAAGCTAATTTAGCAAGTTGATAATATCTGTTCATTTTAATTAGAAGATCGCGCATAGAGCTGTCTACTTGAAATACAACCTGACACAACTGAAATATTCTAAAATTGCCAGATCTGATTTTTTTTTTCCAGGTAGGAACTAGAGATTACTTTAATTTCTTTATAAATGCATTGGAGAAGATAATATTTCATTTTTGAGGGCATTCTTTGAAGAAGACTGACTCAGGCACTCAGAGACATGGAAAATGGCAAATATGAAAACAACTGATTTGACAAACAGTGAAAACCATCAAATGAAAGTGAATAAAATCTGCAAAGAAACAGCCCAGTTTTTCCATCTAAACCTTTGATACTTTTCTGTAAGTCATGGGTGGAATGTTACCGTGACTCACAATGCAGAGCTTATTTTAATATTCTGCTCTCTCTCTACACATATATTCCACGGTTGGGAGAACTGGGCTTTATCTCAATATTGTCAAAATATTTCCATCTTAAAAATACCGTACAGAAACCAGACTGACTGGAACTGAATACAGAATTCATAGAGAGAAAACCAACAAAGATCCACAAATGCCTGATAAAAATGAAGATGTACCTTCCAGAGAGAAGATTATGAAGACAACCTGAACATAAGAGAATATTCTGTTTTTACATGTACCTACTTTCTAATTTTGTTTCCATTGGAGGAAATAATAACTTATTTTTAAAATCTCATTTTCATCCAGGCAGCAATCTCAGAAACTTATTAATGGACAGGAAATGTTGGCTGATAATAATGTGGCTAAAAACCACATTACTTCATAATCATTTTGCCCGGGTTCAGATTAAGATTTCGAGTCCCAGAAGAAATGACTTCTCATTTTTTTCTTTGCCAGAGAATGAGTACTTAAAACAATTCAGAGGGGAATACTCTTTGCTGTATGTTACACAGAGAAAAGGTTGAGGTAGAACATGTCACAGGGAGGTATGGGATGAAGTTGCATCTATTTATTTTTTCTCTATATGTGGAGAGAAAAAGTACTCCACCTCTAGATGTGTTTGAGTTACAGGGAAGACAGTGATTTTATCAAGAGGAAACAGGAGAAAGGAGAATTTTCCTTGTTTCTAAATAAAAACATCAATTTTTTTTCCTCACCACCCAATACATGGGATGTACTCAACGTAAAATGAATTACTGTTCTTCAGCCGCTTCAGCCTGCACATCTCTGCCCCACCAGCTCTTTCTTAGCTTGATTTCAAGCAATGGCCATGAAGGCTGTGTTCTCTCTCTGCTATAGGTGCTGTAACTGATGCAGGTTTCAAATAATACTTTGCTGTGTTCCTTCATGAGTAAAAATCAGAGCTGGCTCCTTCTGTGAGCCATGGCTGATCTTCACATGAGCTAGAGGCAAACCTCAGGGTTCATTCCACACACTCTCTTTTGTATGAGTGTCTAGTTCGATTGCAACAGGCAAAAAGGTGTCACCTACACCTGTCATCACTACAGCACTATCACTTACCCAGTGAAAAAAGGCTTGCAGATGAAAAAAATCCTGGTAATAACGGCAAATTCAAAATGAAAAAGCCCAAGTGACCTCTTTTTAAATACCACAGAAACCTCTCAGCAAACCTTTACAATTAGGCTGTAAGATAAATATGCATCCACTCATGGTTAAATTTCAAATGAACATGATCTAACTAATCAATTGTTGTTTATTTAGCATGCTGTAGCTACTCAAGTAAATCTAAATTAATGGCATGAGTAACTGGATTAATTTAAGACCTTGTATTTCCTTTCCTTATGCTCCACTGCTCACTGCTGCTTAAATGGAAGCAGTCAAACCATTCTCCTCCCTGGGTCACACAGATAGTACACCAGTCACCAGAATCTGGGTCCCAGCTGCTATCTTCAAAATTATTCTTCCAGAAACCCAACACCTCATATGTGACAGAGCTCACTATTAAACCTGCCAGATAGCTCTGAGCTCCAGGACAATTCAAATCTGATTTTTCTACAAAGAACAATCAGGTCTACAGAAGAAAAACTAGTTAGGGGTGTTTCCCCTAGTGGGAGAGGGAAGAAGTTATTATGAAGTTAACAACAAGACTTTGGAGGCATTGGCACATGGTATAAATGACTTCTGGCCCACAACTAAGCCTTTGGGCTGCAGCTCAGTCTAAGCGGGATGCGACATTTCCTTCTGCCTCTGCTGTAATTCATGGAGTGAAACATTGCTTATTGGTGATTGTGCTGGGGCCCAGGTACACATGGGATAGATTTTCTAGAAGTTGATGCCAACAGAGTTTTGTACCTAAGGGCCTGTGATCCCTCCTTTAATAGTCGAGTCTGCTCTCCTGCAGGTCTCCTCCCTTCTCCCAACATTTATGCCTCTTCTCTGTCCCATCCCATCAACCCACATGCTGTGATGGGTCCAAGAATGCACAGTGTATACCTCTTTCTTAGCTCTTATCTGGGAATACAGTTCTGCAATACTCCTGGCAACACAGGATGACCACAGCAACTTTCTTTGCTGTATAGCAGGTAACGTGCACAAGTCCACGTCCCAGGAACCCAGAGTTCACATGCTCAGAGCAGGTTTCCACTGCAGGAATTTTTTTTTTTTCATTCCTCCTTTCTGGAAAGCCATAGCTTGTGGGAGTTCTTCCACTTACAGTTTAATAAAGGCTAGTCTTACGAAAGAGTCATTCCACTTTGACTACTCTTCTTTAAACTGATGTGGCATCACAGGTCAACCCTTTCTTATCAACACTTTTCTGCCACAGCCATGGATGAGACCTTGAAGCCCTTCTTCCACTAGTGGACTCCCCTCTTTACATACTCTGTACTCCTTGACACCCCTCTCATCCAACAGCTTCTCCAAACAGCAACAAGAAGCTCTCCACAATCTGCTTTGTACACCTGCTCTGTCCCCTTTCTAAGCCAAAAAGCACAGACTCCAGGCATTTAGTTTTACTCTAGTCCACAGAGAATGGGAACACATCTCCTTGCTCCTTTTTTTTCTGCTGCTGGTCTTATTAACCAGGTCTGGGCAGCCAGGGGTGGCAATTCAGATCCAATACAAGGTAGGATAGGTAGATATTAGAAACAGTACTTGAGTACTACTGTCATTAGCATTATTTAAAGCTTTAAGGATCCTTAGAAAATCAGGAGTAAAGATATGCATAGCATTTCTCTGAACCTTAATGAAGTAGGTGCATAAGCTTCTCAGCTCTCTGCTGCTGCTCCTCTCTTCTTGAAGATCTCCAGCAGGTTTCAGCCGAGTCTGGAGTCATCTTCACTGCCACCATCACTTGGCGTGCTCACAAGAATCCATAACCAAGCCTAACATGATTGATAAACTACATCCAGCCTCTACTGCAGGAGGAGAAACATCTACCTGGAGAAGTTGACTCTAAACACACAGCAGCATCTCTCCTAGAGCCTCAAACACAAAAATTAACTCCTCTCTCCCTTAACTCTTCACTGCCTAATGCCCACGAACAGCAGCTGTTGGGAATCAATGTCCTTTTTATCCTCTTGAAGGTAAGCACAGAGAGGAGGAGAGCTCCTCCACAGCAGCCAGCACCACCTGGGCATCATTTCACCCAGGCTTGGGGTTTCTGGTGAGCCTGTGATTTAGTTATGCAATTAATAATAAAGAATAACTGCACTCTTCTCTCATCCATTGTAAGGAAGGCTGGTGCTGCCTGTTGTAACTCTATTAATAGCCTCCCTACTCCCCCTGCTCTCTCTCACAGGCAAACAGAGAATCAGAAAGCTGGAGTTGGGGGCTGCTGCATGGAGAAAGGTAGTAATTTAGGTAGGAGTTGAGGTGTGGGATTTTGACAATACTGTGTCACTACCCATAATATTTCTGAGAATATCTCCAGAGGCTGTCTGTTTTCTCTCAACAGCTTTTTTTTGATAGAATAGACCTTTTTATGGAAACAGTGTAGCTTTCACTTAAAGTATTGAGGTTTTTGCAAGGTGAAGGTAGATCCAAAAGCGAGGAAAAAAAGTTACCTCTGCCAGAATATTTCTGGGAGAGAACAATAACCTTCAGGACCTTCTCAGAAGTTCTGTACTCTCTATATTTTGGTTAAAATTATTCAGCAGTAACATCAACTTTCTGAGCCTGGACTGCTTAACCCAGCTGGATGTGTGAGGGTGTAAAGTACCTGAGAATGAACAAGTGGGAGAACAGGACAAAGCAAGGGGAGTTTGATCCAGGAGCAAGCTTGATAGTTGACAGATTTTCTAACTGGCAGCACAGCTGCTAACTCTGTTTTAGATTATTGTTCCTTACCTTCCATGAGCACTAATAGGCTATAAATAAAACCACAAAAATCTTAATGGCCAGGGAAAGCTAATGCCTCTTGCATGTACTGGTGTTTGTGACTTTCTTTTCACGACAGATGAAGTCACTGGAGCGTTTGCCGTAATTTGGTGTATGATAGCTTGAATCAGAGCTTTAGTTGAACTCCTGGCACTCCCTTGGCTGTTGGATCAATGATCCTTGAATGGATTTGCAAGAGGCCAAAGCACTTGGGTGCCCACATTGACTTATTTTGGCCACTGGGCTGCCTAGATTTCTCTTACAAATGCAAACTTTGAAAAAGTACACCCTCTTTTCAACATGAAATATATTGAAGAGTCTTCTGAACTAGTGGAATTGTTTTTTCTTAGCCTCTTACTTGAACTCTTCCTTTGGCTTTTGGTCCAGCAGGCAAGAGATGCCAGTGTTGAAAACACCTGAAAAGCAATTAAAGGCAGCAGCATCCCAGGGTCTGTTTCTTTAGTGCCCTCCACTGAAAAAGTTTGTGGAGAACTATTTGCTTTCCCTGAGCTGCTAAAGGAAATGTTAGACAAGCTATGGCTCTGTGCAGATGTTTGTGCCTGCCCTAACCTCTCACATCCCCTTGATATCTGCAAATCTATTCACAAATTATTTCCTATCTGCTTTTCACAGTTGCTAGATTCATGGGATGAGACAGCCTTCATTTCTTTGCAGGAAAGAACTGCAGTCAACTAGATTAGAAAATGTTACTTTCTGATATATATATATTTTGCTCTTTTAGCCACCCTACAGAATGAAGTGCACTGAAAAAAAAAATAAAAAAAAATTCCACACCAGAGATATGATTTTTCTATTAACCTCCACACCCCAAAATTCTTCGGAGACATTTACTTTTTCCTGTGGATTTCTGCAGGATTTTTTTTCCATAAGAGCCAAAGAAGTTTACAGAAATCAGCCATTCTTATATGAATTTCCTCATGCTTATATAACTATTCATTGCTTTTAAAATTAGATTCCTTTTAAACATACAATTATGTTAAAGATGAGGTCTTGAAAGGCTCAGTGGATTATATTACAGAGTCCTTCATTACCAGGCTTTGGTTAAACTCCAGCCCTGTGTGTTATTCACATAAGCTATGAAAAAAGGCTTCCAGGAGCTGGTATCACACATGGTTCTCTGCGGAAAGTTGGCATTTAACAAGAATAGGAATGTTACGTGCATTGGGGGAGTGGGTATTCACTGGCCCATGTGGAGCAAGTCTGCAGCACTTCTGGGCCAAGTTCACCAGCAAACGAATCCGCCTGTGAAGCCCTGTGGCTGGTATGTGGAGACAGGGACTATTAATCAAACTTTCTGAAAGAGGAAAAAAAAAAAATCAATTTCGTATGCGGCAAAGGCTGAAGACTGAGAAGGAGTTGGTCCCTGTTCCAAAGGGAGATTTCCCACATTTTGATTCCATGAATACTCAGAAGAACAATATGTGGAGCGCTGCCATTGGAGTTGTATTTGCAATTTGCAATCAAACACAGTTCAGTGCAGCTCTGCTCCTTGGGGTTTTTTGTTGTTGTGTGGTGTTGGTTTTTTTTCTTCTCTGATATTTTCTCTCACTCCTCCTTTGTTGTTTATTGTGTCCTTTCAGGCGTTAACTTCATCTCTCCTAAATATGATTTCTTACTGAGTGAGATGCAATGGCAGTTAGGCCAGGATTTACACTTCTAGTTTAATAAAACCAAGTGAGAACTATTTGTTAAAATGATGCAAGAATAATGCAGAACGGGAATTTCAAGGACCCCTGAGTTCATGGGCATGACTGCATAGGATAGAAGTAATAACTTTGATTTCTTTTGATATGAACAGTGTTCTCATGATCCTCACACAGTGACAGTGGTCCTATAGTACTTCCTTATAATGTCCTTTTCAACTTCAGTGCTTTTTACTGCTTTCTCTGCCTAGTACAGTTCTTTTTCTTTTTCAAGGTGCTTTCTTCTAAAATTTGGGGTTGATTCCAAGAAGGCTTTTATAGATATTCAGGTCAATGGGCAATTGTGTACAATGCAACTATAAATGATCACATATAAGATATAAATTCAGGATAATCAGAGCTGGGGGAAAAAAATAAAGATATAAAATCTTTAACCCATCTCCTCTTTGCTTTTTTTTGGTGAAGTTTTAAGGATTCTAGTAGATTCTTGTGACAGGCAACTAAAATTTGCTACAGCAATCTGATGTTTGGTGTTTATTGTCTAGGATCTGGGATTTTTATCCGGAAATTACTAACTAAAGAACTGCTTAATTTCAAGATAGCTCATAGCTACATCTAAGACTAATGATTCAAGGTGGCTTTCAGAAGTGAGGTAATCTAGCAATTACTACCTTGAATTCTGGCTTACCTTGAATGAGAGCAGCCTGGCTTCAAAAGGCACCCAACAAATTTATTAACCTTACTGCAATAGTTTAGGCATCAATGCTTGCATCAGTGCTTTGTGTTGTTAATATTAGAAAATTGGGATTCAGAACTATCTCTGACTGTTAGAGGTTGCTGTGGAGTAACAGGTATGTTTTTGGACTAGACCATAATTTTGCCAAGGTAGATGTTTGACTTTGTGCTGCTGTCCTTCTCCCTGGTGCTCTGTTGCACTCATTCTTCACGGGAAAAGCATTCATCAAAGAAAAGATTTTTCACTCCTGTCCACATTTTATTGTCTTGTAATGCTGTTATTTTTCTGAATTTCGTCTTTCCTTTGTCTAGTACATGTGTGGCTTTGCAGAGAGAAAAAGAAGGATGCTCCAGAGACTTCAGTCTTCCTTGGTTAGAGCAGAACTGCATGCAGAGGTTGTAAAGAGATATGGCAAAGGGAAAATGATTTGGCAGATATATGTCTTGTTAGGTTTTCCTATTCCTCTGCTTTTTTAAACTTGTTCTATTTCAGTACATGCCACACCCAGTCCCGTCGCAGCTCAGTATGCACATACGTGCAGACAGACACAGATGCTGTTACCAAGGCATCAGCAACACAGACACTCTGTTGCTATGATGACAGCAAATGTTCTGTGCTTTTTAGACGTGGGTCTATATGCACACGTACGTATTTGTGTGTCCACATCTGTTCTGGCTTTAGGCCTAAATTCATCAAGGGAACGCATACTTAAGTTGCAGTAACTAAATGTGGCGAAAGTTAAGCACATGCTTAAACTTGCTTTCTGATGGGACCCTCATTATCCTAATAAATCTGGAAGCTCAAGGGCAATCAGAAATTGTTGCTCTCCATCACAGCCTCCCACTCACCGCTAATGCTGTGGGCAAACAGGGCCAAAATCCTGCACTTTTAGAGCTGAGTAATTTTACTGTGCCCTTCTTCCTGGAGTCTCACAGGGGTTTTCCTTGGCCATCTCTGAGCTATACACAACAGACAGGGTCAATACTTTTGAAGTTTGCCTGCAATCTGAAAAGTTTGTTGAATTATGCTTTCGTCCAAATAAGTACAAATATTGCCCTTCACCATCTATAGTCCCCAAAACCTTTTTTCGAATAATGAAGCCAGTTTGCTTTTGGCAGCCATCACATTTGCCTGAGCAAGGCCAAGCCTTTCCAAGTTTACTAGGTGAATATAAAAAAATAGTTTTCATGACCAAAGAAGCCATTATTTCCTCCATCTATTTCCCATCTTAACCCTAGGTTGCTGCCCATGCCAGATTCCTGTGCGAGGCCAGTCCCACGTTACAGCAAGAACCTCCTTCTCTCTGGAGGATGCCTACTCTCTCTGACCCCACAGAGATATAATGCTGACTGCAAAGCACAGAGTGCAGCAATTATCCAGGCAAGTGTCAGGAGCCCTGTCCACAGATTTATTTACTCTCTCTGCTTTTAATTTTATCCTTGTTCTGCATCCTGTCATGCTGCCAGGCTTTTGGTGCCTGTTATTTATTTTATTTACTGTTGAGAAATGTGAAGATGTGTAAATCCATAAATAGCTAGTGCAAGAAATATTGCTTCTGTGACATAAATCTGAGCATTTCATGGCTCTTGCATCAAATGAATGGTCCAATGGGCCAGGCAGCTCCATCCAAGTCTCCTAGGACCTGGTGGCATTTAAATAAAACTTTGCTTTCAGGGTTAGTGGGGGAAGGGGGAACTGAATAAGTTATGAAAATACAAATTAAACTACACTACTATTGATTTACAACAGCCTGGGCTACATTAGACAGCTGATGTGTCTGTTCCGAGACCTTGTCTTGTTACTTTTACATTAATGTAAACTTCCTTCAGTTAAAAAGAGAGCAAGAAAGGAAAAATCAATTGAAACAGAGGACGAAGATTTAATTTAGCTGGGGGAAAATCAGATCAAGGAAGGAAAATGATGGAGATAAAAGTAACCCCTGTCCCAATGCAGAGAGACAGGAGCTAGCTGTCTGATGTTCATTAGAATTAATTAACAGCATTCTGCTCCTCTGGGGCCCAGGGGGCTTAGAAGGGTGGGATTTGCTGCTGTTTTAAGAATGAATTAGAAACAGACACCAAAGCCAAAGTGAGCCA
>NW_009699347.1:75596-108468 GCF_000703405.1 Apaloderma vittatum | reverse complement strand
CTCTTTCCTTTTTAAGACAATGGGTTGGAAGATCTAGGTTCAGAGAGAGAAGAGCGAGGTGGTTTAAGCACAGCCCTTCCTCACCACAGCTGTGCTGAAGGACAGTGACTGATGGGTTATTGTAGTTTACAAGTAAGAGAGCAGAAGACATCACTGAATGTAACGGGGAAGGCAAAGTCTCGATTAAGAGAACTCTTGCAGGTCTGGGTAGATCTGCAGCCAAATGAAAGAAGGTGGATTCCAGATAATGTACCTGAGAAAATGAGGTTTATGTGGTCCATGCTATGTATGAGACTGACTGTCTCCTTGCCTGTGGCTCTTTAAAAATTGTGATATCCACTGGCTGGTTTGAATCAGATATGTGAATACTCTCAGAGATATTAAGTTCCCCGAAGGAAATAGGCTAGCAAAGTAGAAAAGCATCTGTATTTATGTTCAGGCCGATACTAGGGCTGAACCCACATTCCTTATTAAGCACTAGAGAATCAACATGAAACACAGCTATTATTAGCATCCCAGCAACAGGAAAAACTGCAATCCAGACTATTAAACCCAGGATAATCCAAACATCAGACACAAAATGGCAGGAAAGAGGTTCCATAATTTTTTATTTTTTTTTTTCCTCCCCATCTATCACCAAGAAGTCCTGCCAGGAAGCCTGTTGGTGCCAGCCCTGGAAATCCTGTGCCTGTGCTCAGCGTGTGCTGGAGGAGGAAAGGCAGCCAGGGCAAGAGGGCAAGCTAACCAGCAGACCTGCTTCCAAGAACACGGTAGGCAGCTGAGTACAGAAGGACATAAACTTTGTTTGTTTGTTTTGGATTGAAAAGGAAGGTTCATTTTAAGCTTCACTAGGATTCTTTTGTGGTTTTTTTTGAGGCATGGAAGAAATCAGCCTTTACCAAATGCAGGGGAAAAGGGACAAACCTGGGGGTGATCAAGGCTTAAACAAACAAACAAAGAGTCACTGAAATTAAACCATGCCAATGTACTTCACAGATACCCTGTTCAGAAAATTGTGCCCGAGAATAAACAGTTCTTTGCCTGTTGAGATATTACAGGATGTTGGCAGCCTAAAAAAATGAAAATAGCCCCCTGAATAAAGACTTTCTGCATAGCCTGAGCTGCTGTGCTCCTGCCCTGTGGTCAGAATGTGTGAGCGCTCTCAGGATGGTGTTGATTGGATGATTTACAAAGTTCGTTTTTCAAAGGGTGCCTTGAGACATACATCTGTAAAGCTGATCCCAGCCAGCCATGACATCAGTCCCTGAAGACTGTTCCCATGTGATGTCTGTTCATTATGTAAAAGCAGAGTGGGAGCCACTGAAATTTTTTACTGCCTCCCCCCCCAGTTTAGAGAGTGGTCGAATGTGAAGAAGGTACATGCACTGTTCAGCCTGGCATTCAAGAAAAAATAAAAAAAGATAAAGAAAAAAAATCCGGTGAAGCAAGGGGATGGGGACAAAGTAGAAGATCATTTTGGTGCTTCTATCTCTAACTAGAGCTGTCCCTCCAAACTTGCTGCAACTTTAAGCCTGCAGAATTGCCCCTTGCAATCACCTTCGGGAAGATATGACATTGCTGGGGACATAAGGCCTCTTTGTTAGGATCATTTGCTCAATGGAACAGCATACACAGGAAATACCTTAGCTGGACTCAGCCTTGAGAAGCAAGAAAAGGAGGAGGAAGGAACCTCTTGGACTACACTTTGACAATCTGAAAATTTGCCAGGCCTTTTGACTACTAAGCTACCCCAAAACACACAAGCGGGATGAAGCATGAACACAGAGCATGATCTGAACTCGATGGGTCACTATCTCTTCAGTGATTCTATCGCACTAAATTCAGTCTTTGGTTCAGAGAGGTGACAGAGCTGAAAATTGAAGCTCAGCTCTAGAAATTGAATCTGTGAAAGGAAAGTAAGCAACCAGGCACAGAGGAAAAAGAAAATAATTTCTTAAATATCTTCCCCTTTGATTTCTTTAGCCAAAGCCAGTGTTTGCCAAGAGATAGTCCATGCAGAGCTTTCCCTCCTGTGCTTAGGAAAGTAATCCACTGGGGGCCAGATTTTGAAACCCCAGCACCCAACAGCCAAGTATGAGCTATACTGCCGAGCAATATCTTATGTGACATCCCACCGGCTGCTCTGGCAGGAGGTGGAGCCCTTCCTTCCATGGGGAAAAGGAAATTTAAGCTGGGCCATGGTTTGCGTGCATGAATGTTCTTGAGGGCAACAGTCAGTGTGCAGTCAATTAGTGCCACTGAGATGTCCACCTACCAGGATCAGATGCTCAGTTGTCAGCAGAGCTGAAGATAAATAGCTCTCCCACCTCATGTGTTGTGCAGAAAGCCCAGCCAAATTGTAGACCTCTACAGAGGGCCTTTGATTTCCAGGGCTGCCACCTGCCTTGGAGCTGCTGTGGCTCTCTGAGACCCAAATCCATGGCTCTGTGTGGTCCTTGGAGGCAGTTTCGGTCTCAGTGTGAGGAGTTCTGCTTTGTCCTATGAAGGCATAAAAGTTCAGTCATAGATTTTACTGCACTCAAAAATATTCAGACAAGAGAAACCCTGAATTCCTTCTTTCGCAGGAGCTTCGGGATTACCTCACTTCCCAGCCTGGGAAAGTTCTTGCAGGCATGGTAGAGATTATCAGCACTAGTTACAACAGTATCTATGCATTGTATTTTCAAGTATCTTGCTTGAAGCTCTTTGCAAAGAACTGATATTACAATAATAAGCAACAATTTAGAAATTATCATGAAAGTGCAAAACCAACATAGATAAAAACTAAAGAGCCAAAGGGCGTCATTAGAAGGATGGGGAGGTTTCCCTTTAGAATGCAGCTATAATGCAGAAAATGCCTATTCATAACTAATTTTAACCTGATCTCTCTTCCCTTCGAGAATAATCTGCATTAGAATTTAACATTCCAATTTCTGTATTAGAATTGAAAAAAGCAAACAGAGCCATGAGGCTTCTGGGTGTTTTGAGACCACATTCACGCTAGTTCTCTCCTCTTAGATCTTCTATATGTTTAACGGGTTGTAAAGGCAAGCACAGCTATCTCAACTGCAATAGGAGTCAAAAACAGTTTCTGGTCTCACTTAAGTGCAAGACCAGGACTTGGGGCAATAGTCACATTACTACCAGCCACAGTTTTTCTGGGTATGACCACACAACCCAATAGCAGTGACACAAAGAGAGAAGCAGGATAGCTTTGAAGTATTATAGACACAATTTACCATGCTTCTTATGTTACTGTGACTGTGCAGATTCTTACAGCTTTTCATTAAAACGCATTTTTTAAGAAAATATTTGTTTTCATTGGAGAGAAAAATGTTAAAGACATATCTATGGCTTAGTGGCATTGATAAGGCTAGGACAAAGGTTGGACTCAATGATCTTGAAGGTCTCTTCCAGCCGAAACTGTTGTATGATTCAATGTTTTCCTTCAAAGTCTGGGCTTGTTCCTAAAAAATAGTTGGAGTCTGAAAAGAGAATATTTTAATTTTCAGGTTGAAAATACTAGCCATTGACTGGCAATTTTTCAGCTTAACACAGAATAGGAAAAAGTAATTACAATATTTTTGCAAGAAAATCAATATCTTGCTATTAGAAAGACAAAAGTGTTTTGTTTTCCTCTTTGATGAAGTCTTTTCCTCTTCCTCCAGATTATATTTACCAGGTTGCTTCTATAAGATATTTTCCTTTCCTCTGCCTCCTTGACTGCTGCAGAGGATCCCTTTCTGATGCTGTTTCCCCAGAAATGCTCACCCCTGCAAGTTTAACTCCTGAGCTCACGAGCTGGAGCCCCTCGGTGCAGCACGAGCCTGGCACAGCCCGGGCTGCCACCGATGGGGAGCGGTGCTCTGTCATTCTGTCAGCTGAGCAATCCTCCCACCAGCGCCCAGCGCTTTCTAAAGCAGATTTTACAACAGTTTCCACGTTAAAGGTGTCCTATGCTGTGCTATTTGAGGAGTTCAAGGACAAAAGAAAACTTTAGATATTCCCAGCAAACTACCGATGCCAGATATCTCTAAACTTCATCCAGCTAAGCTGAAGTGAGCATGCAAACTGCTATTTGGCTAATGCAAAACTTCTGATAGAGCATCCAGTTTTGTTTTAAAAACTACGGAAGATGGAACATCTGTAACACTAAATTATTCTACTGCTTAATTATTCTTCCTGTTTAAAAGTTTGCATCTTCTGTTCAAAATGATTATTTTTTTTTTGCATTTGGATGTTTGTCTATTTTAATATTTCCCCCAGAACCACACACACACACACAAATCTTGTCATCACTGGTATTGTTAAGCTTTCTTTTTGGTATTTTAGAATTCCCAAGTTCTGCCAGCTGCGCATTTTTTCCTGCTGTCTTTTCATTCTCACATCAATTTTCCATAGTTCTTCATGTGATGATTGTCCAGATCTCTTATTTTCCACATGTAACACATTGTGTGTACGTATAACATATATATCTTTTACTATTTATTATTATTATTTAGCTTCTAGCAGCTGGGGCTGAAACAGGATGCCAGCTAAACCAAAACATCTTTAGCCTTGGATGTGAGGTGGTGGCTCTGGTCCCATCGATTTGGAACAGTGGAAGCTCCTCAATTTTTGGATCCTATTTGCATCTACCGAATTGTATCTGGTACTTCTGGGGACTCTGCTGGTTGTTCAGTAAATGCCGTAGAGAATTTCAAAGTCGTTGGCAAAGCTTCTTCTGGAGGTAACCAGGACAGATCCTTTGTGGCCCAGGAAAGGTGTTTCTGAGTGCAGCGAGGACTGTCTTTCCTCCCCTCATCCAAACGGCCAAGAACATTTCAGCCTTTAACAGCTTGATGAGGGAGACAGACAGGCTGGCAGGCAGAGCCAGACCCATCACGTGGCTCTGGAGAAGGCTGACCAACGAAGCCACAAGTTCCCCAATGCCACATTGTCAAAAGCAATGTTCCCATTTAGTCACTCGCACTCAGTGTCTTTCAAGCCTCATTGAACTCTAACAGGGGTAAAAATCTCTGCGACGAACGTTATCTTCATCTCCAGGATGGAGACGTTTAGAGGATGTCATTGCCATCGTGCTGACTTGGGGTAAGGCTGAAATAACTGCTGTCAGTCCCATGATGAAAACAGGACGGAGGAACACTGTTGACAACAGGCAGCTGTCAATGCTTCCAAAACTCTCCTCTGAAACAAGGCCACTGCGTGGTCCCTAAATCTTGTGCTGGGCGTGCATCTCGCTGTGAGCTGCTGGTCTCTCGGTATTCGGGGCTGTCCGGAGCGACGAGCGGTGTCACAGCAGCCAGGACCCCAGCCGAGGGTGACAGCTGGAGAGGCATCATTATCTCCTTCCTCCCACTGCTCCACGCCAGCTACTGCTCCCAGCTACAGCCAGCTTTTTAGTTTAGTTTATGTGACATAATTTCCCCATAAAGGAGGGCTGATTGTAAATCCAGATGGAAATGGAACAGTTTGCATGAAACGCGCTTAATTAATTAGCTAAATGTTTGCAAAGTGCTTTGAAGATGTAAAACACCATACAAGTGTTAAACAGTAATAATAATAATAAAATAACAATAATTAATTTCCCCAGGAAGCGTGTGCGCAGCACGTGCCCAGAATATTCCTATCTGAGACCACAAAAAAAAAAAAAAAATCCCACTTTACCTCCGACATTTTATTGAGGGCTGAGTACTGCAATAAAGTAAATTAATTCATTTATTCATCCATGGAGACTTGAGTTTGGATCTAGTTTAAAATGAAAATAACAGCCACAGTGCCCATTAGTCAGTGTGACAGAGAAGGACTATGGTTTAGAGCAGTTATGCAGATAGGGCTCTTTAACTATGAGGCATCTGATAAGGTGACCAAGTATCACTGCCTTTCAGTTTTCTTTTCCAGAAAACCAGTATATCCCAGCAATAGGGGGTCCAGCAGTGGCTGAAAGTCAGTGCTGTTCCAAGTATTAACTACAGAGGAGGCAGGCAAAAACCTGGACTGCTATGTATGTTTTTACATATTGCTCCTGGCTGGAGTCTGGGAAATGCTGCTGTGTTGGTTTTGGTGTTTGCATTCACTTCAATTTGCTTTCTGCAAACATTTAGACAGATTTCTGCATGCAAGGAGATGGTGAGAAGAGGAAGCCTTTGCAAAAGCTAATGCAAATATGCATTTTCCAGAGGATTTGCTCTGGAAGTATTTCAAGGTTGCCCCAAAGGCTCTGTGGGTCTTCAGAGCGAATCTTCAGCTGAAGAGCTCAACCTTCCTTGTGCTGTATCACCAGGATTGCATTTGCTAAAGGAAATTGGGCTAGATCGTCCTCACTTTGAAAGGAGTTGACAGTACACTGTTCTTCCCTCAGCTTTGTGACAAACTTTCACTTGAAATCTCTCAGACTTGTTAACTTACCCGTGACATCCCACCAAGTACGGCTGCTTCTGCAGGTCACTGCAGAGACTCAAGGGGAGAGTGGAGATGCTCTGCAGATGGTCTGATCTTGCCTTGCAGTTTTCATGCTTTATACAAGCACACAGAAGGATGGTGAAACTTTATGTCATTATACCCAGAGCACTAGAGATTTTAAAGCTGAGAAGATAACGTGACAAATTAAAAGAATGATGTGAATTAGTGGGAGACTGACTTTTCCCCTTGGTGTTAATTCACTCCTATGGCAAGGGTGCACTTTCAGAGTGCAATCAAATTCATTAAGAGGTTTTGATGGATATGGAGAGACAGAAAAGCACCATTTATCACTCGGGGAAAAATTCACAAGCCACAAGAAGAGCCCCTTTACGGTGGCATAACTGCAGATGTCGTCTGTCATGGAGCCTACATGATGACTCTCCCTCCCCAAACCAGGAACATTCAGATTGCAAGTGAGACATTAAACCTCTCTCCAGATCCTGGTTCAGGAGTTTGATTTTAATCTATTTTAGAAATACAAACTGGAAAAGGAAAGCAGGAGGACTGTGCTGCTTTATGCAGAATGATTCTGCCACTCAGTTTGACAACGAAGAGCATAGGTGAGATTCACCTATCTCGGAACGGAATTTTATGATAAAACACATCTGTTTTGTTCCAAGCACTCTTCTGTATAGTACCATGTAACAAGAGGGACTAAAATGAGACACTTTAACAAAGCCAAACCTGGGCTTTATCTTCATGTTTATAAGCAAATGGTGTCACAGCAAATGGCTCTAGATGTATGTTTAATCTTGTCACTAAAGCAGAGAAGATACTCATTCTCCATCAGAAGTAACAAGAAGCATTCAAAAGGATTCCTGAGGCCAGCCATTTTCCCTAAAGTAAATCCTTAACTCTTCACTAAAACTGGAAGAGTAACTGACAGTCATCAGTGGGAATTTTCTTGAAGATGATGCCTGGAGTAACAAGCAAAAGCTGAAGGTTCTGAGCATGCAAAAATAATATAACATTACCCTGATTCTGAATCCATCCTGCTTTTGGAGAGAAGCAATAGGAAATTTGAAGTCTCCACATAACCCCAACAGCTCTGACTGAATAAAAAGAACAGGATTGACCTGCTGAATTAGACCATTATTTTACTGAAAAATTCCCACCTAAGTACTAAAGGATTTGGCCCTTGGAAATCCAACTTATATTTGCAGAGCTGTCTTCTGACCTTTTCTGTAAGTCAATGTAGTCGCAAGCAGTAAGATCAAAGGCCTGATGAATGTCTGATGTGAAGAGAAAAGAAAATCTTTCCCTTAGAGACTGATGAACACTCATTTCCAGTTAATTTAATAGGATATATGCTGAAAAAGGGACTCCTGTACACAGTACATTGAACACAATCTCTTAGATTTTCTCTGCCTAAGTGGCTGGTCTGTTCTAGTGAGTCTCCGTGTTAGCAGATACTAAATATTATGTTTGTCAGATGGATGTACCTCTTCAGGGTCTCAGTTTGCAAGGTGCTGGATGCTCTACGATTCAGACATCAGACACCCCCAACATGCTGCCAGTTTGGGATGGATACAGAAACCCACAGACTTGCCTGGTTTGGGACTAACAGAAGGGATGACCCAAACCTCCAGATCCTCCTTTATTCTGTCTGGGTAGTGGCAGCCTGTGGGTCTTTGCACACTGCTGTTTTTAAGTAGCCATCCTACAGGCTGCCTGCTGTGCCTTGCAGACACTGCCCACTTTAACCCAGCTTCAGCTAGAAAAATGGAGGTGTTAGCAAGAAAATTAACTAGCTCAGGAGCTTCAGTCCCCCCTGCCCCTAAATCCTGTTGCTAGTCTGAGTGGTAATACATTAGTGTTTAAAGCACTTTAGCTTTCATCATCCATTAGACTAAACATCTGCTACTCATTTATTTTCCTTATGCGGTATCATTGTCTTCACAAGTCTGAATGAATTGATTTCTTCAAATTGGGATGAGTATCATGAGAGGGTTATATATTCCCAGCAGATGAGAGCAGGAACTCAGAGGTGTGTGAAATAAATTCCCATCCAGAGAAGGGGGAAATGACAATTCAATAAAGAGCTACCATTACAATCCCAGAGTGACAGGAAAACCACAAAACTGCGCATATGTGCAACACGGGAGCAAGTTGCTCAGTAAGTTGCATGCCCCATCACTGGAAGTTTTCAAAGTCAGGCTGGATGGAACTTTAGGCAAGCTGGTCTAGTGGAAGATGTCTAGCGGACTAAATGATCTTTGAAAGTCCCTTCCAACCCAAACCACTCTATGATTCCATAGGGTCTCTTTAGGTAGAGAAGTATCACTATTCCCATTTTATAAGTAAAGTGGAAATCCAAGGTGGAAGTCAAATTATTTGAGAGTGATCAAACAAAAAACAAACTACATAATCCTCAAGAAAACCCAGAAATTTTGGATGTCACTCTTGTGCTCTCCCTTCTCAACCATGTCATTATCTAAATCTGTTAAGAAAATAAAATCTACGATAAAATAAGCTTCAGTCATAAGTCAGTGAAGCTGAGGTGGCAACAGGTCCCTCAGTTTTGCCTCTCCAAGATGAATCATAACTCAGGAAGACAAGTGAGGTTTAATTTCTTTCCAATAAAATGCCACTATTTGGTTTGACAATGATGGCTTTTGCATACTCAGACACACACATGCGTGAATATGCATACAAAGTGTTCCATAATAACAGGTTTTCTGGCTTGATCTTAAAGCTGACATGACTCAGAAGACCAGGAGCTTCTCCTCTGCTAGTTTATAGACTACAAATAAGATTGCACTTATCCTGATGATCCTTCTACTAGGCCATCATTCACAACCATAAGATAGACTGCCCCTCACAAAGAAAGGACATATCCATGCAAGGGGATCTGTAAAACGGAGTCAATATGTCACTCTGAATATGCTAATGACCCAAGGAACACTTATTTGTCTCCCTTCCTTCTTTAATTTATCTGGTTTTTCTCTTTTCTGATTCCTTTTCACCTGCTCAATGAATGGAAATTGCACTGATAGGGAGGCAGAGATACCAGCTGCTCTGTAACTCTCTCCATTTATCTCTCTTACGTCCTGAATCAGTCAGGTGCTTATGTGCATGCTTAACAATAAGCACCTGCTTGAATCCATCCTTATTCAGTGAAAAATTTAAAACTCATTGTAAGCCTCACTGATACCAAGGGGAGTAAAACACAGTTAATGTCATGCTTAAAATTCAGCCCAGATGAGTAGTGATTTGTCAAGTTTTTATATGGCACTGGATAGCAGTGCAGACCTCCAAAAATCTGCTTATTACAGTTGTTCATAGCAGTTAAGGGTAAATACCTTGAGGTATAATTAAGGAAATGTATCCGACTTCAGATCTTTGTCACTCACAAGCAAAAGTTCAAGCAAGCTGAGAGAAGGCAGCTCAATTGGCTCTCAAAAAGTCACAAAAGCTCTGAGGAATAAATGCACAAAAATGCTGCTTTTAAAGTTTTCAGGCTAGCGATTGCTCACAGCTGCCATAAAACCCAGACAGCTTCCATATATTTCATTTTAGATGCCTAAAGGCTAAATTTACATGATATGAAAGCTGAAGGCAACCTAGGGAGGCTGTTTTGGAGCTGCTTGCCTGCAATTTCCAACACTGGAAAACCATCATCTAATGAGACAATCTGAGTGGAAACTATCCAGTATATCAGTTACTTTCCCGACTGAGGTTGACTGACTGTGGTTACTCATGACTGACACGAACAGTGTGTTTGCACGTCAACAATAGCAGAAATAGCCTCCTGGACAGAGTATACTGGGCTGGCTACACAAGGCCCTGTGCCAGAATACACGGACTGAGGACTCCAAAACTGTACCTGCAGTCTGTGTATCCTCAAGAACATAACTAAACCCCCCTGGTTATGGTCTGAAGAAAATTTGCCCGTGACATTTGGAAGAGCTATCTGTTCTCCAAAAGATCATTGACCGTTGCAGAAATGAAGAGGCAATGTCTAATGGGAGGTGTCTAATGGGCAGATGAAGAGAGCAAGATGAACAACTTGGTCTCTAACTATTAAAAACTGGCTTTGGTTGGGCTGCCTGGCTGAACTGCCATCGGCTCGCCCATTAGAGAGCTCGAGATGTTTACCTCTAGGTTTAGGGCTCTTCATCAATTTTCATCACTCTGTGGCTCTTTCTAACCTGCTATAACCTTTGCCTAATTTTTGAATGTGCCAGAACGGAAGGTGTGCGAGAGCTGTAGAAAAGCAATAGATCTGGTGATGGAAAACGTGCAAGCCTGGATTTTTTTTACTCTTAAATGCAGCCACTAGTACCCATATGACTGAAAAAACACCAGGAAGTCCTTTCAAAGCACAGAGTCTCTCAGGTCAGGTGTTAACATGGAGGGACCAGGACACTGGCACTTGCCATGCCATCTGCAGGCAGCACCATCAGCACCTCCCTTTCTGATCATCAAGAAGTCTTACGTCTTGAAAGAGCTCCCAGGGAGCACAATTCATCTGCCTAGAAAAACACTCACTATGGGCTGGCCACCATGGACTCTGCCTCACACCACCTCCCCTGTTCAAAATCTCTGCCAAGATATTTACGTTTGGCTCTTGCCACATGTGAAAACTTCAGCCGGGGCCACATAAAACAACTTTGTCACGCAGCACCAGTGAAGCTCCGAACTGGTAAAACAGGCAGTGAGGCAGGAGGCACAACCTTCACAGGAGGTTAATTGTGACAACACATCTTGGAAAGAATAGCAGACATCATCATGATCACCCAAATCTTGCCAAAGAGCTTGTTTGAGTTCCCTCCGTTGCCTTTTTACCCATACGCAATTGATCACGCACACAAAACTGATGAACAACTATATGGAAATAAACACATACATGCTAAATACCAGATAAACCCTGCTGCTTCTGCCAGCTGGAACAGGATGGTCGGAGTGTTTCTTATTTTTCCTGTTTTTTACCCACACAACAAGCATTGGAATACTAGGTAAAAACCTGTATGTAAAAGGTAAAGCAGTAAAAAGGGAATATAAATACCTGAAACAAACTCAGCTGCTTTGCCCAGGAGGAGCTGCTATTTCACTTCAATGCCTGCTGAAGCTGTGGATCCCTCCCTTGGTCTCAGTGGTGATTTTCTTCCCTTAATTAATCAATTACACATGTAACTGTGGTCCATTAGCAAGGCAGATGACTGTCTTCAGACTCTGATTACTGGTTTTGAAAGAGCCCAAATATGTTTTTGAATAAATTTCCTCCATGAGGTTTTAATGAGACCATTTAGCATTTTTTAAAAAAAAATAAAAAATAAAAACCAAGAAGTGAAATGAGCATAATAAACCAATTCCACCTGCATCATGCACTGGGGAAAAACAACAGGCCCCAGTTTTAAACCCTGTCTGTACTTAATTGTACTTGGAAGAGTCCATAATGGAGGACTAATGGCATCTATGCATTTAGTTCACTTAGCAGTGCACAGGGGATGATTTCCTACGCACAGTATAGCACTTTAGTTGGCTACTTTATAAGATAATGATCAGGACACATACATTAGTAACAGACTGCCAGGCCTAGCATATCCTGGGTTATAAACCCCAGCTGGTCACAATCATAGTTATTAATAATAACAGTGATCTGCATTTCAAAATCACATCTCAATGCAGGAGCTACCAGAGTCTGTTTATATAATATACATATTGCAGTAAGTCTAATTTCATCTGTGTATAAATATAGGGGCATTTTTCAGTGGTGGGGCATGTTTTCAAAGAAGCAAAAGCTCAACAAAAGTTCTTAGAGCAACTCAGTGTGCTGAGCTGCACACAGAAACACAGCTGGGATTTCAATACTTACTTTTCTGACGTCTTCCAATAATATACACCATGTGTCTATTTGTTTCGTTAACCCGTTACGGCCAACAGGAGCTCAGGACTTTGATTTTAAATCTCATCTGAGGGTCTGAAAGCCTCTACTCTCCAGCAAGTGCTTGGCCCTGGGTCACTGCTACTATTATATGCTGATTTGTATTTACATATTTTGTTTGGAGGCTACATTGTATTTGCTTTCTCCTATCTATTTTGCTTCCCAACGTGAGGATGAAAACAGTAATCAACATGGAACATCAGCAAGAGCTCAGAGCTGCCCCCATCCCTGTTACCTTCCCTCAACCTTTCCTAATGTTTTACTGATTATTTTTCAAACTGAGAGGCTTAAAGCCAGGAAATTCCTGAAATATTAATTCTGAAATCAAGTGCTAAAAATATACATTTCATATAATGCTGAAAAGAAGACAAGGTGATCCCCACTGTACCTTTGCCAAAGCATCTGTGAAATCCAAATAAATTAAACTTCTTATTCAATGAGTGTTACCAAGTAGATGGGTACAAGTATCTTGTCCTCCTCCAGCAATGATCATTGGATAACAAGTATATTGGTCATATTCTGGGACTTACTCTGGTAATTGTTTTCAATAAGGGAGGCACTAGGACCTTTGAATCTTTGCTGGAGCAGTGTCCTACATCCCTGGTGGAACATCTCCAGAGCTCCTGGTGCTGCCCTGAGCTATGGAGTCCACTGGGCTTTCACTCTTTTTTCTCTAAGGATTTTCAGACACCACTGAGGAGTGAGATTTCAGGAATATATGGATAAAATGGCCCCAAATCTGGGATAAAGACAACTCAGTAAGAAGCAATTTGCATTGTAAAGAAGTCTTATAAGTATGCAGCCTATTAATAAATGCCTCCGTTTGTGACAAATGTCAGCAGGCTGATTGGAGCTGCTTTGGAGGCAGAAGGGATGGCAATTATCTATCACCCCGGAAGATGCTCCTAACAAATGATTCATGTTTCATTTGAAAGGGGGTAGAATGGTCTTTTCTTTCACTTCATTTTCTTGATGAGTAATTTCAACAGGAAAGTCCTGGTTTTCAAAAGCTTCAGACTTAAGGTCCCCTCTGCAGGCCGTTTGCATCTCCCCAGCCCCTATTGCACTTTGTGCTGCACAAACTTGAAAGCAAAATGTGCACAGCATCAGAAACAAATGGAGAAGATTAGGTCTTTGGGCATTTATTTAGCTTCAGAGCTATGATGGCCAAGGAAAAGCTTTCTGCAGCACCTGGAAAGGCAGCAGTCTGCCAGTAAGTTCTGGCTTTTGGTTTGACATTGGAGTGGGAGAACGGCCAATGTTACAGCTGACTCCTTAGAAAAGACCTGCTTAGGCATCTGTTCAACTCTCTCCAGGCGTGAGCATAGACAGCACCAGAGTGGGAAGAGAAATACTGGTATCAATATAGTCAACACAGATCCTGCACAGTGCTCCACTGAATTGACTCAAGTTTTCTGGAGTTGTGCCAGTGCAGTGTCATTTGAATGTGTTCATCCAGCTTATTTTGTGCTTAGTTCTGGGAAGAAAATTTGAGTGTAACTGAGCATCTTGAGTGCACACATTTGAGATGTGTGTTTGCGAAAACCTGGACCTGCCTCCAGGAGTTTTCTTCAGAGAAAAGTTTTGCAACTACCTGAGCCTCACCAGAGTTTGACACTTTTAAACAATTTTCTATAGAAGTGCTCTTAATGAACCCAAGGCATTCAGGGGAGGAAACAAATTCTCACAGAGGCAGAAAAAAATCACTTTGTTTCACCTGATGGCTTCACTCTCAGCAAAAAAAGCCCGTGAAACAGATGCCACTACACTGTCCTTGAGTTGGGAGCAAGTGGAACAGAATTGGCCATTTCCACAGAAATGCCTGTGGATGGGATGTGTCTGTCCTTGAGGCACCACGAATCACAGAAGACAGACAGTAAAGTCAAATGCAAACATTTCAGCTTCCTCCATCTGTCCCTGCAGATGCATCTTAAGCTGGAACATTTGCAGAGAGAGCCCAGGTTCACGCCACCTGCCAGTGGCTAAATCACCAAATCCTCAGTCTTATTCACAGTCAGTGGACTTGGCTCTTTGCAGGAATGGGCTTTCTGCTAGCAGAAGAGATCACACGAGATGTTGCGACAAGCCAGTGCCAGATTTCATACCTATCCCAATCCAAGCAGACACTGACTGCAGGCTTAGGCCATGTGAATGGTTTTAGATCCTATTATAAAGGTACCAGCTCCTTACTGCCATCGAGTCCTCCCCATCTCTCAGGCAGTTCAAGAGGCAGTAATGGCACAGTTATCAACATCTTCACATTTTCTGTTTTGTTACCTCCAGTACAAATATCAATTACACAGTCTGACAAGGAGAAAATGAAATTGCGAATTGTTAGGCTGCAGGTATTTAGTTCAATGATTGGGGCTGTCTTTAGAGCACTATAATGGCACCATCCCCGTCAGATAACAGAGAGAGGGGGTATTATGTGCATACCTACACTTTGAATTTAAATTAAAATTTGCTATGATTTAAGATATTATCTCCTTTGAGGGTCTGTATTTTCCATGGAGAAAATAATTATTCTCAGCTAATAATGTGAGACTCTAGGCTAGTGATTAGTATATTTGCAGTAGAGTATATTTGCTTCCTATTGCTAAAGACTCAGGTATGTTATTTACTTCACAATAATCTCAATCTGGAATGAATTTTTCACTTGAAAGGACATCAATTCTTTAAGCTCATCATCACCTTGTCCTGCTTTTGGTTGTGCTTCAATTTGGAAGTTACACCTTTTTATTTTTTATTTGCAGAAGTCCTTATCAAATGCTTCAAAGTCCATCAGCCAGGTTACCTTGACAATTTTTTTATGAATAGTAGTAACAACAATGACAATAAATAAAGATAAATTACATCTAAAGCCAAAGAAAGTAGTTGCTTGTGAGTTATAATCACAAAGATAGGTAGTTAGAAAGATGCAAGGACATAATATACTTACTGGCAGCATCATCCCTCGTCTCATTTTGAAACCCAATTTATTGGGCCCCCATTCAAGGACTTTACTCGTAAGTGTAATGTCACGCAACAAGTCCTTGTTACAGAGTGAAAGGGGAACATTTGGATTTCTTCTTCTTGAAATCCTATCTCTAAAGCCAATCTAAGGCAGTATTTCATCCCCAGTGGACATCAGAAGGTTGCAACAATCATGGTAATGATTTAGGGGCACACTTCAATCTTGAACTCCTCTGTGGTACAACATTCACCCAGAGCTACTTCTTTTTTCTCCTTAATCAGCATTTGTCCCACACTAGTTTTATACCGAACCTTGACCTAAGGAGATAGGGAAACTGGCTACTTAGAGTTAAATTTGCACCACTTAAAAGAAAAAGCTGTTTAAACTGGCCTGGAGGAAGGAGATGCTGCAATACCAGAGATAAATGCTAGCAAAATAACAGAGCTTCAGGACACTGAATAGCAATTAGCACCCCAAAACCTCTGAAAAATCTGCCAAATAAGGTCTCTTGGGCCCCCAAAGCAGAGATGACCACACACAGAGCAAGAAATCTGCCCTGGACACCAAAACAGAGGTGACACTATTCCTGTCCTCTTCCAGGTAGGATGTGAAAGGGGACAAAGTGACTTAGCAGGGTTCTATAGCTGGGCTGAGCCAGGGCTGCAAACTCTTTACTGTCTCTTTGGATAGGGTCAAGTTAGGGCTTTAAAAAAGTTGTTCTGAGATATATATAAGCCTGAGGGCTCAGTACATGGCTGGTTTCTGTGGAGCAGTTTGTTGTTCAGGGGTCTAAGGGAAGGAACAGGGCTGCTGGGAAGTTTTCAGAGATGTTAGCCTTATCCTGAATAAGAAAGGATAAAAGCACTGAAATTATCATTCAAAAACATATTTCAAGAGGCTGAGTACAGTATTCTCTTCCCAGTCCAAAGCAGAAAATTTCAAGGCTAAGAAAGGGCTCCCTCTGGAGAAATATTACCAGCTTCTTCTGAAACCCCACAGTTGGCCCAGAGCTTGCTCCAGCTGCTGTCCTGCCCTCCTCCATGGAGACAGGCTGCAACCCTGGGAAGATATGTCATCCCCAGAGTAAGTATCTTTATTCTGCCAGGATTACAAAAGAAAGGAATGAAGCCACTTGAGATCTGGCTTTGGTCTCCTTGCAATTAGGTCTGTATTTACCAGAGACCTCTTTTGTTTATTTTCTATGATGAAGCAAAAACTTTCCAGGGAAACCTAAACTCTTGATTCTCAGAGAGAAACCATCAAAACAAAATCCATGGTGGACAGCAGCTGCATCCAGCTGTGGTGGGACCGAGCTCGTAAGGTCAAGGAAAAGCCCCACTTGACCTGATCACAGGCATCAGGTTGGGCTTGATGGTTTCTTATATAAGGACAACTGTGACGTTTGCTGGTGTTATTTGATCAATTTTTAGCAGGCTCAGTCACTGCTTGTGCTGGCCTGTTCCTAGGTCTGTGCGTAAGACACGGGCCAGACTAGAGCTTTTCTCCTCTAACTGAAATCTCATCATATTTTTACATCTCCCCTGGAAAACATTTAGGAGCTGTGGGCTAAGAAAGCCTGAAAACCATTGCACTAGCCCACTGAAGCAGAAATTTATATTTTCTCCCCCATGATTACATTTGCTTTGCTTGCAGCTTTGCACAGCTCCTGTTTCAAAAGCTTTGACGTTAAGCAAGGCTAGCTCTGCTTTAAACTTTCTAATCACTGCTTTTTTACTCCCTTTTTCCCTGACTTACCTGGAGGGCCAGACGCCTGTGACCTGTACCTGATGGCACCGCAGCAGCCCCTGCCTGGGCAGGAGGTGGGTCCCGGTCCTGGGCTCAGCCTCCTGCAGACCCAGCAGCAGTCTCTGTTGCGGGCAACCGCTGCCATCTTCTGGTCATACGGAGGCTGATTTCCAGCCCGAAAAAGCTAAGGCAGAATCAGTAAGTTAGGGCTAGTAATTTGGTTTTACACATAAATGCATATGGGTATATATATGTACGTGGGAGTAGATACACATGTATTTTTATAGGTGAAAGAAGTGCTGGACAATAAATTTATATCTCACTTGTAATTTTTTAGAATAATACTTTAAGGGTCAGTGCAGTAATAACTGTATACACCTAAAATGTAAAAAATTATATGTAAGCCCTAATGGTTTGCATTCACAGGGGCCAACACACCTGCAAGTTCACCAGTTAATTTTCCTTGCCCACTGAAAACAGTAAAAAAATTAAATGTGTGGGAATCTCTTTGGTTAGTTCTTTCTGGTTTATATACATCTGCTTAAAAGAAACTGGTCTGAGAAAGAAAGACTCACTTAATATCAGCCTCAAAGTCATATCAGTGTTAGTGCCTTGGCAGGGTGCTCAGTATCCAGCAATTTCTGCCACAAGCTGGAAAAAACAGGGCTCTGCTTCCCAGCACCAAATGTCTAAGATATTGCTCTTCCTCTGACTTTTTAACAGATGATAACTCGTCAAGTTAGATCTCAACTTTAAGAGTACCAAAGCCATTGTCTGAGATATAAGAGCACTGATAAAATGATAGTCCAGCTTATCATTCTCACTCAAATCATATTTGCAACATTAAGTCACCTCACAATTCAGAAGCATCACTCAGATCTATTGCTGGATTTAGTGGCTGCTGGGAATGCTGTCATTTCCAGACTTCTTCCTCCACCAGGTAACCTTTTGTGACAGCTTGGGTGAACCTGCACATTCAGGGAATCTGGGTCATTTAGTAGTAGCTACGGGAATCTGTGCCAGAAACTCCACAGAGTGAGAAACATGAGATGGTAAAAGGCAGAATCATCAATACGGAAAAATAGGAACACGGATTTGCAAAGGTTTTCTTATCATCCAGACCATCTCGTGCTGTCTCAGGCAGCTACGTCACATAACCCTGCTCTTAAACTCCCTGTACCCTGCTACTTTAAAATTAGTCAGGGTTTGGGTTTTTCATGCAGTTTTTACCAGCAAGCGTGTCTGAACAATCAAACATTGGATTTTTCCTGTTTACTGAGATTTCTGCCTTATGCAGAATGTCAGCTAGCCTGGAGTAAGGGCAACTCGAAAGCACCTCCAAGGCTTTCAGTGCAAATCTCTGACCTTTACTTAAAAGCCCACTTCTTAGAAAATGCTTTTCAATGGTGTTTGCTAATACAGTAGTTTCCTACATAAAGGCAGAACACACAGAAGGGGCTTATGGACTGTTGACTCCATACCTCTGTACTCTGCAGTTAAATATGAGCCTTGCAAAATTCACAGCTGGCAGCTCTCACCTGAGACCAGTCCTGCCCAGTTCCCCTAGAATTCTGCTGGCTTTAAGTCACCCAGTGGGACCTCAGATCAGATGGGTCCTATGGGGCAATACTGAATCTGAGCTGAGGAAAAAAGCCTGATTTAGCCTTCTAATGATGGAGGTACCTTCCTTTAATATGTTTCAAATATCTTCTGGCTCTTTATCTCTCACTTGAATATTAGCTTCATCATGTCACATACGCAGTGGACTAAGCACTGGTTCACGTGACAACCTTTCAGCATCTGAATGTCTTAACAACAAGCCAGAGTGGGCTCAGAATCGAACCCCTACTGACCTGCAGTGGATCTGGGCTGCATTTTGTGGAATACATAAAGTTGAAATTCATGCAGAAACCCCACTGTCTGCCAGCTAACCTCTACTACTTACACCACAAGCACTTTTCCCACACAGCTGGTGTTGTACAGGTACATGCTCTGAAAGCATGAGGTAAATAGTTAGATTTATACAAAGAGCTGCAAATAATAATAATAAAAAATTGCAAATCATTATAAATATACCCATAAAAGCATATGCTGTTGTCAGATGGTGCTATACAATCTACAAGAAGCAGCATTTTTTTTCTAACATATTCTTCTTAATTTATCTTTAAAGTTTAGCTTTCTGGTTTTGTATGGCACTATAAAAATATTTCATGCTTCCTCCACCAGAAAATTTTTCAGAATAAAGATTTTCTCATGTAGTGTGTTAGGAAGTACCCAGTGTGAAAAAGTGGAGGAGAGACTTATTTGAGGTGGGATAGTTTGAGAGAGCAAGGACATACAAGTAGCAAACATCAGAGGAAGTCCCCACATTGTCAGGGTACAGAGTCATCTGCAGCAGCCCTTGTAAAAGGACTCAAAGTGCATATTAAACACAAACACTGCAAGAGTCATTCTTTTTCTTCCAGCTTTTTAATGTGAAGGAAAGAAAAAAAACAAAGTCCATTGGAACAGCTGCAATTTCGAGTGACAACCAGACACAGATCAAATAAAAAACAATAAAAGAAGAAAGACTTCAAACGAAGAAAAGGAGACGAGGGACTGGAATTGGCTATTTTACACATAGAGTCAACAGAACATCTAAATGGAACATTTCATTAAATGCACGACACTGGGTGTTATTTACAGTGGAGCTTGCAGTGTGTGTACATTTATACAGCACTAGCATCACATACAGCAAAGAAATTTCTTTCATTTTGTTTCCTTCACAGTTCCCAGGATCGATTCTTCCTAAAAGCAGCATTTCCTAACACAAGGGTGAGAAACTGAGGGAGAAACTTGATGGAAATATAATGTACGGGGCCCAAATCTACATAAAAATAAAAATATGCTCTCCAGTTTCGTGTGTCCTTTGGAAAGTCAAAAGACATAAGCCGGGAACATAACTGAACCTAGTGTCTCCTTAACAGTATCAGAGTATACTCTGTTGTTGGGGGTCTCAAAACAGGACCTGGAAAAAGACCTGCACAGCTGCAGAAAGCTCAGCTTCATGCAGCCTTGCTCTGTGCCCCTGTGTAAACCCAGCCTTGGAGCTGGACTGCTCCCAGGCTCAGGGAAAATCCCTTCATAGAATCATAGAACAGTTTTGGTTGGAAGAGACCTTCAAGATCATTGAGTCCAACCTTTGTCCTAGCCCTATTGATATGATTAAACCATGTCCCTCAGTATGAAAATTTTCCAATACTTCATGTACCTCTCCAGCATCACTGAAGGACATTGGACTGCCTGACCATTTCCCCATGTGCAGAACAGCAGGCTCTGGATATGGGTTTTCTAAGAGTGACCCTTTCCTTGGTCCAAAAGATCTGTACACCATTGTTTGGAAGTCACACAGCATTTCAAGGGTTGAGGGTCATATGGGCAGGGAGAGGATCGCTCCATCCAGCCTCAGGCTGCAGCCACCACCAGTAGGATGTAGCAGAGACAAAGGCAGTGGCAGGAGCTGTCCTGCACAACTGGAGAAAAGAAATAGGCGTACAGTCAACAGGGAATATAAGGAGGCAGAACTCTTATCATAATAACAATGGTCTCTTGTAATAGTATTAACAGTGCTCTAAATGTCTGCTTCTGCGTGTTCAGCAATGAACTCCTCCTGTGATCCACATACACTGCTCTATAGGTAAAGACTCTAAGTCACAGCAGGCCAGTCAAGTTCCCTAGAACCACCTTTCGATGCCACAAAGTGGACTGGTGTGTCACGCATGCATGAAGAGGTCCATCTGTCCTCTAGAAGAGGTCTTTGGGATTTAAGGCAAGTCCCCTGTCTTGATCCTCTGTGTCCTTGTTGCAGTAAAGTCTGTGAATCCAAGGAAACAGCGCTCTGCAGGGATCATCAGTGGACCTGTGATCAGCAGTTTTCCTCTTCTTGGTGGATGGTCCAGTGTATCAAAACTCCAAGACAGGAAGAGCATTTGTTGGGGCAAACATAGGCGGGGGGAACCTGCAATGCTGATTTTACAGTACAAATAAAGCTGAGTCATCTGAGGAGGTGCCTGGTGAGAAATCTCTCCCTGGAGCAGAATGTTCTAGGGTTCTGCGGCTTGGTCTTATCCTAGCAAATAGCCCACAGCTTGAAACCAAGATATAAATCAGCCAGTGCCAAGGGGACTCCAGCCATCAACCAATTTGCTCTGGAAAGCAGTAGTGTGAGGCCTACACTGATATACAACATGACATGGATGATAAAGAAACACATCGGGAGTGTTGGCTAAGCTTTGTTGACACTGAAGTTGGAGGGGATACACCAAGACCTGGTGCCACAAAGGCAAACACCTGAGCTGGAGCTCTTGCCCTGGATTTCTCTGTTACGGAAGGAGAGGAGCAGGGCTGTCCAGGGCAAGCCACCTTCTTCTCAGCATGGCACCTGAGCATGGCCTATGCCTTTTGATCGAGATCCAGGGCAATGCCATCTGACTCGTAGGTGTCTAAGGCCAGGCAATATGGCTTCCCCTT
Source organism: Apaloderma vittatum (assembly GCF_000703405.1). Classification (NCBI taxonomy): domain Eukaryota; kingdom Metazoa; phylum Chordata; class Aves; order Trogoniformes; family Trogonidae; genus Apaloderma; species Apaloderma vittatum. The sequence continues at coordinate 86,911 of NW_009699347.1, read as the reverse complement.
AGCTTTTCCTTTCTTCCTTCTCCATTCGTTGTTGTCCTTTCCCAGACCCTTGTGTACCAGCTGCAGTGTCTCTTTGCCTTTTCCTATTAGGTTGTGAACTCCCTGCTCAGGTCGGGGATAGGAGATTTGTGACGACACAAATACATCATCCCTTAGCCCTCAGGTGACCAACCCATGCATTTTAGGGCTACAAAGAGTTTCTACAGGTAGCCCGGATAACATTGACAACAAGATCCTATTGTTCTCTACCTTGTCCCAGCTAATCTCTTGAAGTTGAGGTTTAGCAGCCTGTGAAAGAGCCATTCTGTCATGAAAGATTTCTAAGATTGAATATTTCCTAATATTACCTTGCCATTTCTATCTCCTCAAGACCTCAGTTTCTTCTTTCTCTGAAAATTAACAGAGAAGTTTTGCAAATGATGGCATTAGTGTCACTGTACAATGGCAATGGAGAACACAGATAGTCAAGTTTGCCATCAGAGGGTTGGACAATACGTAAATAGGAGTTCTTCATAAAATAAATAAAGATAAGTTCTGGCTCCACGGAACAATCTCAAAAATGAAACAATTTTTCCCCCCATTACAATGTAGTAATTGGCTTGCACGGCCCAAAATATGGATTAAATATAAAGACCATGGAGATCTTTTGTGTTGAAATACATATTCAGCTGCTTCTCACCATGAAAAATGACCAGACATTCTTTGAGAAAGCCCCATTCTGGGCTTTCTGTGATTCTCAACAGAAGCTGCGAACTGCTGCCAAAGGACATAATTACATTCACTCCTACCTTAGAGAAGGAACCTTGCTGTTTTGAAGACAAATCAAAAAAGGCCCTGAGCTACCCATAAAATGAAGAAATGAGGCATAATGAGTTCGGTTATTATAGCAGCATGTGATTTTATCAACTACATAAACCTCAGAATAAATCTCAAAAATCCCAAATAGCCCATTGTAGCCTAGCTGCGCTGTAGGTGTTTATCCCCGATTGACACAAAGTTAAAAGTGATGCTCATTACAGGGTTTTGCCTCAGTAGCAAGGTTTTCCTTCTGGTGATATAACCACGCTCTGTGTCCTTGAGCTGTCCCCTGCAGCAGCATCAACTCCCACAGCTGTGTGGGGCTGGCCCTGGGTTCAGCCCTTGGTGTATTTGACTGTCTCTGTGCAGCTGAAGACAGAGGTGCTAGACTGGATTTCAGCCTAGCCCTGCGCATTTTTCTTTAAAAAAAATAAAGAAAAAAAACAACAAAAAAAAGGAGCCAAAGGAAACTAAACAGGAAGATCATTCGCAAAAATACCTGGTGAGACAAATTCCCTGCGTTACGTGACAGTTTCTGATCAATTCTGGTTTATCGCTGAGCTTGTTGAAATGGTTTAATTAACACTATCTAGTCAATTGTGAGCATTGGTATGTTATTTAACAGTATGTGTTTCATTCTTGCTTGCCAAGAAAAAATACACAAGTTACTTCGCTTCTAGGTGCAGCAGGCCTTAAGTTGTATGATAAGAAGGGCATTTAAAAAATGGTCTTTACAGGGTATCAAACTTGCCACTTAATGGAGAATTTAATGTTCTGTGCAGTTAAAGCTTGCTGCGTGCATTCCCTGTGTTACAAGTTAAATGGCTTTAAGTAACTGTGCTTACAGTGTTTTAATGACACCCAAGTATATAACAATATCAAGCATCATATTCTTTAAATAATATGGCTAAAATGCTGGTAAATTCACAGTTACCATTGTCTAGGCATTAGGCAAAAAGTTCCCTATTTACACTGGACAATATGTATATATGTGGTTTATGGAATGCTCCAATATCATATCAATTTCTCCTTGTGAAAGCTGTAGGAAAAAATTCTTAATCATTATAGAAATATATATTCCCAGCCATCAATGCATTTAAATATTTTGTGTCTGGATATAAAGAATGAAGCGTCACTAAGTTGGTCATGACTCTGGATAATCTTGAATTAGTGGGATTAGGCTTTAATGTCTCTCTTAAGATCTTAAGGGTGCAGAAGTTAAAAATTTTGTAAATTTCAGTAGCTGATCACTTCAGTGTGTGAACGTATATTTGCAAATATGTGTAAATACATATATATCTATATAAAATTATGTATATATCTCTGTCCCAGACCAAGAAGGTGCCTAGTGATTCTCTATGCCCAAGTGAAGACATTAAAGGGCTTTGAGACCTGATTCTTCTTGAGAGAGCCAAACATTCACCTTCAAATCCTCCAGAAATTGGGATTGTCTCACTCTTTCAGGTGGCAACCCCCAAAACCAAGCCAGCTAGGGTCATTAGCCCCATTTGTAGTTCTTGTCCCTAATTGCTGGAGCTCACCTACATCCCCTTCGGCTGCCCCTCGTGTCTGGGCACGGCTGATGGGAATTGCCAGGGGGTGCTGGGCGCAGCAGGCGGTATCTCACAGCTCGGCAAAGGCGCAGGAAGGGGGTCAGGGTCTGTTCTCCCATCAGACACGCTCACACCCACACACGTGTGTGTGCACACACAGCCGCTGTTTGTGTCCTGTGTCGTGACACCGGGGTGGAGAGGGAACGGATGGGCTCCTGGTGGAGGCAAGTTTAAACCCAAGATCTCTGCAAAGGGTGTGTGGCATCTGCATGCACCAGTCATAGCTGTAAAATGGTCAGAAACTAGGGGTTTCATTTTTATCCCTTCAGGGTCTTCTTTCCCTCTGCCCTCACTCTTTGAGGTATTGACAGAACAGTATAGAAATGGACATTTTGATTTTTCCAAACATGGCTCTTTTTTGTTGTTCTTCTGTGCCTGTCCCCCCGATGCCCCTGGCCTCAGCTGCTCACATCAGGACCTGTTCTCGAGTCTCTGGCAGGCGCAGAGCGAGCAGGCCACCTCCCACCAGGGCAGAGGAAGCCAGAAGGATGGGAACCACCTTGGTTATCCCCACAAAGGAGGAAAAGATCGAGTTCCCCAGGATTGCACCAATCTTGCAAAGCCCGTAAAGGATGCCAAAGGCCGTTGCCCTGCAGGGGAGAAAAGCAGAAGGCAATGGTTAGGAGGGAGGTTCACAGCATAACTTCAGAAGATCTGGATGGGTAATTCTGTGAATGCTTTTGTGTTGCCCAAGCTACACTTCTAGCAAGAAAATACAGGCAAAATAAATAAATAAATAGACTTCCTGTGCTGCCTCATCTCCCAAACCATTCTGTACACGTTGTTGTCTCCAGGTTGTGGAAGGGAAACCTGTCATGGTGATGAGCTACAACAAGAGGCTGGGGGATACTGTCTGAAAGGCCAGACCTACATGCACATCCATGGAAACGACAGACTATATTTTATCTGCCTGTAATTTCCATATCCCCAGACAACTCCCTGAGTTCAAGCCACCATGCATGTTGATTTATGCTTGCAAATGCCCATGCTGATCCAACATAGCTGCAGGACCACTCAACCCTTAAGAGCAGAGAAAACAGAAACAATACACCTCCTCCATCTACACGTATCTGGCATGAGCATTGACTTTTTCCACCAGAAACCTGGAGACCAAAGTCAGAGGGTGGAGACTAAAAGGAGAAACATTCTGAGCACCTTTTGTCAGTGGGGTAGAGCTCCACGGTGATCACATCCAGGGCGTTCCAGGCGGCGATGCTGGCCCCGCAGAAGAGGCACTGCCAGCCGATCATTGCCGACTCGCTGTTGCCAAAGAAGAGGAAGAAGCAGCACACTGCTGAGATCAACATTGAGCCACCTACAGTGGGACACCAAGAGAAAACTGTTGGCACCAGTTGCCCGTGTCCACAGTTGAGCAAACACATTTTTGGATAAAGATGGCTTTCAAGCGATGGCATTTCACCCCAAAACAAATTAAACCTCCAAAATCCAAAAATACCTTGATGCTGCCTATCTGTCATTCTCTGATGCTGGAAACCAGCCTGAAAATGTTCTCAGTGACCATCTGATCTTGCTGATATTCCTGCTCTACAGAGACTCTGAAGAAAGACTTTTCCAGGCAGGTTTCCAGCATCTCAGACTTCCAGATGGACCCAGGAAGAGAAGAGGCAAGTAAACATGAAAGCCAATGAGGAGGAAGAACCATCATGAAGGTTTTCCAGCTTGAGTTTTGAGTGAAGAGCTGGTGCATTTCATATCATATTGAAATCACTTGACACATTTAGAGTCTCAATTAGAATAATTTACAGTCAATTGTACGAAGCACTTGAGGTCTCTTTTAATTATAAGAACATCATTAGATTTCATGGCACATTTACACAAGAGCTATAATTTTATCAACACCACCGAGGGAAAAAGTGAAAGCATTCATGCTCAGTTAGACACAGTTCAGATTCAGAAATGCTAATGGCTACATCACTGCCTTCTACCCCATTGGGAATTTTCACGTGAAAGATGGTATTTTTGCAAAATCAAAGTACCTTTCCCTGCAAAGTTCCATTGTTGCTGAAATATTTCCATTTACTATCAGGAAATCAAACAATTTTTTTTGTTTGTTCAGGGTTTTTGGAACTGATTTGACACTATCCGAAATAATTTTGGATGCTGAACTGGAACGAAACTGCTTCGTCTTGGATATTATGTTGCGTTTTGCCAATGCAGTGCCCTGCCTATGCAAAGCTGCTGTGCAGGGCTCCACATCCACTTCTCTTCCATGGTACCTGGCCAAACTCCATGTCCCACTCGTGGTGTGGATGTTCCCTCTACTAAAGAGGAACAGTGCAGCATTAAGGTCACTATGTGTGCACCAAGAGATATGACATTTGCCACAGGAGAGGGTTTAGTAGAACATGATAAAACCGAAATCCTAGCGAGGCGTATAATGCAAAAGTGAAATCATGTTAAGCTGACCAGAAATAATATGCTCAACAGAGTGATACGGGTGGGATGCCAGAAGGCTGTTTCAATCAAAAATTCCACAGTGAAACGTTTCAGCGTGTCGTTACTAATTTTTGTCCTGTACTTCTCATTCTGCAGAAGGAATAAGAATTTAGGATTCCAGCTGTCATCTCAATTCTGGATGAAAAAGCTGAGATGCTGACATGTTTGTAGGGTGGACAAGTCTGATTCTCATTCAGCTTTATTTAATTGCTTTCCCACAGACCCTCTGGTTTGGTTGGGTCTTTTCCAAATTCACTGAGTGAACACTTCTTTCCTTCCCCAGAATACATTCCTGACACAGTGGTGGGGTCATCGTGCTTACCCAAACGTGTCTGACAGTGAGGCTAAGCTAGCTAACCTTTCCTCTGTTCTCAGAAGAGAGAGGTGAGCTCAAGAGAGCATCATCCCTTACCCCTGAGCCACATGCCTGGTTTTATTAAATTCAGTAGGCTGTCCCTCGAGGCATGATTCTCACAGTACCTGGATAGCAAGGCCTGAACACTGGTGGAAGGAACACCTGAAATTCCCATGGTAATCATAAAGCTGATAAAGTAATTTACGCCAATAATGCCAGAGGGTGGCAACTTGCTTGGCTGTGACATGGTGAGTTTTTCTACCATATGCTCCCTGAAGCTGTTTGTAAAATCCTTTGACAATCAGAAAACCAAAAGAGGGAACTCCTGGGCGGTCAAGTAGCTGCATCAAATAATCTCTGTGAATATTCATTGCTCCAAACAAATTGTTTGTATCTCGATTCGTAGAGAGTGCTATGGACACCAGCATCAACTCCACAGCACCAAGAGGTCTGGCTTCAGCTCTGACCCTGCTGTGCTAAGCACTCAATGAACATTCAGGCTTTGACATAAAAGTCAAAATAAAAAAGGATGTCACAGATACACAGAACAGCGGAGAGGGGAGACAGGGATCAGGTAACTTGCCATAGAGTGGAGTGCTTGTCTTATCCTTTGGTTTTTTACCCTTCTGCTCCATTTGATATGGGAATGAATCATCTCCACCTGAGCCAGCTCAGCTTGCGTTGGTGTGTGGAGATGCAGTGAGACCTTCACACTGACCTTGGCTCTTCACAGAGTCATGATCCCACCCACGACCTGCGCCACGCACCCATCGTCCCCACTCACCAATCATCTTTATCCTCCCTATTTTGTCCATGAGTAACGCAGAGATGATGTTGCCCGGCAGCACAGACAGACTGCCCAGGAAGCTGACCAGGTAAATCAGGAAATCATTGTCCTCCTCAAAGTCCAGATGGCAGCCTTCCTTCTCCATCGAAAATGTGCTGTTTATGAACCTGCAGTCGATGAATTTGTGTTTGTAGAGATCTGCAAGGGCAAGAGGCAAAATCTTGATCCTGCATGGCTGATCGCCCTTCGTACAGCAGCCAGGGGAGTCAGGATCAAAACCAAATCCAACATCTGGGGGATGCTCTTCACCAAAAGGAAATACCTAGAGAGTTTTTATTTTAGCGACAAACTCTAGCTGCACGTTTGGCATATGACAGGTGTAAGCTCATGCCCTCCTTATGTCTGTGGAGCTGCCTGGATCAGTAGCCCCACACCACAAGGATGGGCAATGCATCTCTTGCTTTCATGGCACTGTGGTTTGTTCTCTATTTGGAGTAGAAATGAAAAGCTTTTTCAGGATAAATGAATGAATACTTTATTGCTTACAACCATCAACCACGGGCTGGTTAAAATTATATTTTAAGCCAAATTTGTTGAATCAAGCTGTTAAACTGTTAGGCATTTTGTCATTACTTTAACCTGCCAAGGTCTGAGTGCAGACTTTCGCATTTCCCTTGCAGCAGCCAATGACACCAGAAGCCGTGTGGTTAAAACCACTAACATAGTAACCTGAAGCCGCCTTCCAAATGCATCACCTTTTTTTTTTTTTCCATTATCACTCTCATTAACCAGCACACACACAAACACACAGATCTCTATCATCCTTTCCCCTAGAACCTGATAAAATAGTTCCTGTTTACAGAGATAAGACCATAGCAGGAATCCCATTACCAGTGTTAATAAAATCTGTAGAGATGATGGTGCAGTTTTCGAAGAAGGTCTCGCTGGATGTCACGTCTTCAAAGAGGCAATCCTCAAACAAAGAATCCTCAAATTTCACTTCCTTAAATTTCATGCCAATAAACCTGTGGGGCAGGAAATAGAACATTAGTCTGAGCACATAAGGCTGTTTCAAGAGACAGGGCACTAATGGCAATTTCTAGGGTCATTTACAGAAAAGGTGTTTCTTGAATGCATAAATGTCCTTCCAAGGCCATGCTTACATATTTTATATTTTAATAGGAGAGAAGAGTTTGGGTTTTTTTTTTTAAAGAAAGATGGACCTTTTAGGATTTCTGTCAGGTTTCTTATTCCTTCAAATACTCAAATGTAAGAAAATTTGCTTCAAAGGCTGAGTGCACACAAATGCTCTCACATGCGGTACTAGCCGGTCTGAAGAAGGCATAATTTCACTCAGTGCATGGCATTTTCTTTGAGAACTGACCTTGCTGCCTTCGTTATTCTGCCCCTTCCCCCAGCATGAATAAAACCAGACATTATCAGGAGCCCATTGAGACATCTGGTGAAAGGTTTCTGACAATTGTTTATACTACAAATGATTTTTTAAGCAAAAAATATAGTAAGGTTTCCAGAGAGAGTGGGGAGATTATCTGAATCCTGCTTGTAACCTTCACTGTTTAAGGACTATTGCTTATTATGGGATGAATACAGATTACATTAAATATAATCAACTGCACCACGTGATTGATTTCTCCTCTGATTGGAAGCTTGACATGTCTGACCTGCCTGCCTAAAAGATGACACAGTACTGATTTACCTGTGAAATTTTGCAGGGACACTGAGAAGACATATTAGTTAATGCACAGGCATGTTTGGAAGATGTAAGGAGCTTTTAAGAGCAAGCAGTATTGCTCTGGTTAAGAAGGCTACGATCGTCGCCAAATAAAAACCTTCTAACATACATCCAGGAACTTAATTTAATGGAGCACTTACAACACAGTCCAGCATGACAGCTGTTTACACCATTAAATGAGCTCTGCAGGGCTTCTTAACTGAAGCTACTAACAGATATTATTAATGTGCAAAATATCAGAAGAAGACTATTCGAGTCTTTTGCTCTGTGCAGGTCTCATAGGTTATGGCAAAACGTAAGCTGTTCTGCATTTGCTCGGTAATAGTGTGTGATGTATTTACTCCCAAAGGCTATTAGAAGCCATTTTCCCGCAGTTTGTTTGCTTAGCACCTATCTTTCAAAGAGTCATATAGCAAAGGCCTGGCCTTCAATGAGGTTTCAACACACAGCCAAGGCCTGAAGGGAAAACACAGCTATAAATCATATTGGGATATATTCTGAGCCTTACTGGAATGTACTTGTTCTGGTTTTGAGTTTTTGAACTGGACAGGACCAACATGGGAGAATAGTGATGTATTTCAGTTTTATGCCTTCATTTTGCAAGGTGCTGAGCACCTTCAGTTCTCAGTGAAATTTGCAAAAAGTGAGCATTTCCTCTAGACATAAGGCAAGGATCCCTAAATTTGACCACTATTTCACCAGACATTTTTGGTGGCTTGAGAGATGGGGGAATAGGAATTACAGGGCTAGGTTTATGCCATCAAGCACAGCTCCTTGCAGCAGGGAAGGTCCCCAGAAAGACATGGGGAAATGTGCTGGGGTCCCCCACCAATGTCTGTCAGATATACACCAAAGAAATGGAGACAAGTAGTTTCTGAAGGGAGAGGAACAACCTGGCTGGGCAATGAGGCACGGTTTCACTCGCAAAGATTAAAACCAGTGTTGACCACCCAGTGGATCCTCTCCACATAGTGCAAGGCAGCTAGAGCAACACACTGTCTAGTCTATCTGGGGCAATGGGAACTCCACAGAATTTACACAGGAGTATTTTTCCACCCATTTTTATTGTGATTTAGAAAAGTGATGATGGCCCTGCTGCAAATCACTAAGATTTATATTGCCGTGGAACACACGGTGATTGAGGTCCAGGCTGGATGCAGAAGAAAAACCACCAGGCTCAGCCCAAATAGAAGAAAGGGAGGAATGCAATGATGTTCTGCTAGAGTCTTCACTGACTTCAAAGCACTAAACGAGAAAGTGCCACACTCATTCTGTGCCAAGATACATCAGACGCTGTGGGAAAAGCACACCAGTACAACTGGGCAAGACACAGCTCACACGGATGGGCTGCAGGCTGGAGACCAAGTAGGGTAAGGCATATCGAGGACTTCAAGGGAAAACAGCTTTTTATGTTGGAAATGCAGCAGCAGAGCAGTTTTGTTTTAAGTGATGGTCTGTGCTGCCCATGACCAGTAGATGTCAGCGTGTGCTCAGGGAAAAGAAGTGGTCTCCCTCCAGAGCCGCCCAGCGCAGGTGGGCACCCATTGCCCTGTTCCCAGCAAAGGGCTCCGCACAGGCATCCCATGGGTCTAGGGATGGGAGTGGCTGAGGCAAAGTGTGTGAAAAATAGGATAAAAAGGATATTGAGTCTGTGGAAAACTGCTTTTGGGAATTAATACAGACCCAGCATCCAGAAGAGCAACAGAGATTTTCAAGTCAATGGAGAAACCGAAAAAGGTCTCTGGGAATGTATTTCAGTTCACATGCATCAAACCAAGTTCTCTTCACTTACTTATCATTTCTGTACTCCCCATTTCTATGGATTTGGTTTTCCAAGGTGAAGTTAAAGGTGAAGTGTGACACTTCTTCATCATCAAAGATCTTCACTCGGGATTCATACGCCTCTTCTTGGAGATAGCGGATCATGTCAGGGAACCAGACAATAAGGCCATAGTAACTACAGCAGGATGAGAAAAATACATTAGGGTTGCAGGAGCCTGGTGCTGCAAATATTACAACGTTTTTCCAATGATCTACTTTGTAACTTGCAAACTTGTTCCATTCCTAATGCAAATGTATTTCTGATACAAATTCTTCCTCAGCTCTGACACAGGACTGTGCAAAGTGTCTCCCTACGGTAAAAACTGAGCTGCTGTTAAGAGCATGTTGATCCATTGCTGTTCATGTAAAGCAGGGAAGATCATTTGAGTTTAGTGACATTGACTCCTTGGCTGGGAAATACAGCAATGTGCTATCCTTGCTGCCCAAGAAACAAACAGAATAGTAAGAGGTTAAGAAATTCCCCCATAAGGCAGATTTCTGCAAGTGTGAGGCTTAAGTGATAGACAAAATTTACCTGTAGTTTAGATTTAGGCTCACCTGAATAGTTTATCTAGAGTAAAGAACAGGTGAGAATCGGGTAGGGTTGTGGGAGTTTTTGTGTGGACAAGTTCAAATGAAAGATCTAAAGGTGAGAAAGGTGAGAAAGGTGCTATAATACTCCCCTAGTGACCAATTCTCAGTTCCTGATTTGTTCGAAGCACATTGTGCTCTCGTACAAGCAATCAATATTTTGTAGGAGAGCAAGGCTTAGTACACAAAGACTCTAAAATAAGAACAGGATTCCTTTTGTGCTAGTTTATTTAAATGTGTAAATTATTATTCAAACTCTTAGGGGCCTCTAGTTTCCTGAAAAAGTTAAAGTACCATACCTTAAGGCCATTGTAAACCAAACCACAGCCAGCATCAGTGTGTTCATCCTGTACTGGGCTGTTAAACAATATAGCACGTTGTCCCAGACCTACAAATCCACAAGAAGCCATTAGCTGCAAGGACACCTGAGCAGATACTAGATATTAATCTCTAAGTACATCACAAATCTAATCCCAGTAAAAAGGGCTCTTTGAGGGAAGGTGAGACCTGTGGTTTATAGTCGGTGTTTGCTCAAAATTATATTTATTGAGATAGATGACTTACAAAAAAAATCACTTATTCAGTTATGTGCCAAGGTACTTGATGTGATCTCTCTGTAATGAGCTGGAGTGCGTGGCTAGGGCTGTGCTGATGCAGTGTCTCTTTCAGGTTCTACCAGTAAATGTGGATATGAGCCTATTCTCAAACCCTCTGACAATTTTATCTTTTCAAATACACGTGTGGTCTCAGGACTGTTTTCAGATAGAGCCCCCAAGCGCACTAAAGAGCAAAAACACAGACGCAGCTGGAGCTTTGTAAGCTGAACTCAGGTGGGGATGAAGCCGAGGTGCAAGGGGCAAACCAAGATCTGCTCTTCTTGACCTGTTGCAGAATATACTGCCAGGAACATGAGGGGTTGTAACTCCTCATGCTCTTAACTTGCCATATAAACATAGTAATAATATAGCATCTGTATTGCTATGGTTAATTAGGAAAGACTCTCCTTTACTTTAACCTCATCCTCCTAGATTAGAAGATCTAGGAAGATTTTCCACAAAGTTCTGCATTGGCATAGGTAAGCAAAACAGCATGTATGAAAGGTTAAATTAGCCAAAGAGACAATAGAACATTGTTAGAAAT